>NC_064561.1:47840696-48114798 GCF_937001465.1 Orcinus orca | reverse complement strand
CTCTCACTTTGTCCCAGCTTACCCTTCCCCCTCCCCGTGTGCTCAAGTCCTTTCTGTACGTCTGTGTCCTTAATCCTGTCCCACCCCTAGGTTCTTCATAAACTTTTTTTTTTCTTTAGACTCCATATATCTGTGTTAGCACACGCTATTTGTTTTTCTCTTTCTGACTTACTTTACTGTGTAGGACAGTCTCTACGTCCATCCATCTCACTACAAATAACTCAGTTTTGTTTCCTTTTATGGCTGAGTAATATTCCATTGTATATATGTGCCAGATCTTCTTTATCGATTCATCAGTCGATGGACACTTAGGTTGCTTCCATGTCCTGGCTATTGTAAATAGAGCTGCAATGAACATTGTTGAGCATAACTGTTTTTGAATTATGCTTCTCTCAGGGTAAATGCCCAGGAGTTGGATTGCTGGGTCGTATGATACTTCTATTTTTAGTTTTTTAAGGAACCTCCCTACCGTTCTCCCTAATGGCTATATCAATTTACATTCCCACCAACACTGAAAGAGTGTTCCCTTTTCTCCAATAAATGCCTCTGCAGCAATTATTTTTTGTAGATTTTTTGATGATTGCCATTCTGACTGCTGTGAGTGATACCTCACTGTAGTTTTGATTTACATTTCTGTAATGATTAGTGATGTTCAGCATCTTTTCATGTGTTTGTTGGCAACCTGTATAGCGTGTTTGGAGAAATGTCTATTTAAGTCTTCTGTCCATTCCTGGATTGGGTTGTTTGTTTTTGTGATATTGAGCTACATGAGCTGCTTGTAAATTTTGGAGGTTAATCCTTTGTCATTTGCTTCATTTGAAAATATTTTCTCCCATTCTGAGGGTTGTCTTTTCGTCTTCTTTATGTGTTTCTTTGCTGTGCAAAAGCTTTTAAGTTTCATTAGGTCCCATTTGTTTATTTTTGTTTTTATTTCCATTTCTCTAGGAGGTGGGTCAAATAGGATCTTGCTGTGATTTATGTCATAGAGTGTTCTGCCTATGTTTTCTTCTAAGAGTTTAATAGCGTCTGGTCTTAACATTTAGATCTCTAATCTATTTGGAGTTTATTTTTGTGTATGGTGTTATGGATGTTCTAATTTCATTCTTCTATGTGTAACTGTCCAGTTTGTATTGCACTCATGAGCTCATGAGCTGTCCCTTCCCTAGGCTTAAAAACAGATGCAATTCCTGGCCGCCTAAACCAAACAACCCTAACATCAACACGACCTGGCCTGTTCTATGGACAATGTTCAGAAGTTTGTGGCTCAAATCACAGCTTTATACCAATCGTTCTCGAACTAGTACCTTTAGAGAATTTCGAAAAATGATCTGCATCCATATTGTAATTTCACTAAGTAGCTAAACTAACGTTAACCTTTTAAGTTAAAGTTAAAGATTGAGAGCTATAGACTCCCCTTAGTGATATGCCACAACTAGATACATCAACATGGCTCCTTACCATTCTCTCCATGATCTTCACCCTATTCGCACTACTTCAACTAAAAATTTCAAAGCACTTTTACTCTCCCTTCCCTAAACCAGTGGACACGAAAGTACACATGAACGAAAATCTATTTGCCTCTTTCATAATCCCAGTTGTACTAGGTATTCCTATCACTACTCTAATTATTATATTCCCCACCATACTATTCCCAACACCAAATCGATTAACCAATAACCGTGTAATCACTATCCAACAATGACTTACCAAACTCACATCAAAACAACTGATAATTACGCATGGCCCCAAAGGACGAACCTGATCCCTAATACTCATCTCACTTTTCCTTTTCATCATTTCCACAAACCTTCTTGGAATATTACCTCACTCATTCACGCCTACTACTCAACTCTCTATAAAGAAGTTAGGCATAGCTATTCCACTATGAGCTGGCACCATCTTTATCGGTTTCCGTAATAAGACAAAAATATCTCTAGCCCACCTTTTACCATTAGGCATACCCACTTTCCTAATTCCTACGCTGGTAATAATCGAAACTATTAGCCTATTTATTCAGCCCTTAGCTCTAGCAGTACGGCTAACAGCGAACATCACAGCAGGTCACCTATTACTACACCTAATTGGAAGTGCAACTCTTGCATTAATAAGC
Source organism: Orcinus orca (assembly GCF_937001465.1). Taxonomy (NCBI): domain Eukaryota; kingdom Metazoa; phylum Chordata; class Mammalia; order Artiodactyla; family Delphinidae; genus Orcinus; species Orcinus orca. Next base: position 48,112,688 of record NC_064561.1, on the reverse strand, counting down.
ATTAGTCTATTCACAGCCCTCATCACATTTATTATCCTCACTCTATTAGTCATCCTCGAATTTGCTGTAGCCCTGATCCAAGCCTACGTATTCACCTTACTAGTAAGCCTATACTTGCAAGACAATACATAATGACACACCAAACCCACTCATATCATATAGTAAATCCCAGTCCTTGACCACTTACAGGAGCTCTCTTAGCATTTCTGATAACATCAGGCCTAGTCATATGATTCCATTTCAACTCAGTAATTTTACTGACTTTAAGTTTTTTAACAAATACGCTAACAATATACCAATGATGACGAGACATCATCTGAGAAAGTACTTTCCAAGGCCACCACACACCAACCGTTCAAAAAGGACTTCGATATGGCATAGTCCTATTTATCTTATCAGAAGTCCTATTTTTTACAGGCTTCTTCTGAGCCTTTTACCACTCAAGCCTTGCCCCTACTCCCGAACTAGGAGGCTCCTGACCACCAACAGGTATACACCCCTTAAATCCACTAGAAATCCCTCTCCTCAATACCTCCGTACTATTAGCTTCTGGTGTGTCTATCATTTGAGCCCACCATAGTCTTATAGAAGGCGACCGCAAACACATACTCCAAGCCCTCCTTATTACAATTATACTTGGCCTCTATTTCACCCTACTCCAAGCATCAGAATACTATGAAGCCCCATTTACAATCTCAGACGGAGTCTACGGCTCCACTTTTTTCATAGCCACAGGCTTCCACGGACTACATGTCATCGTCGGATCCACCTTCCTTATCATCTGCTTCATACACCAAATAATGTTCCACTTCACATCAAATCACCACTTTGGCTTCGAAGCCACTGCTTGATATTGACATTTCGTGGACGTCATATGATTATTCCTCTATGTATCAATCTATTGATGAGGCTCATAGTCCTTTTAGTATTAATAAGTACAACTGACTTCCAATCAGTTAGTTTTGGTACACTCCGAAAAAGAACAATAAACCTTCTATCAACATTACTAACGAATACAACCCTAGCCCTACTACTTATACTTATTGCCTTTTGACTCCCCCAACTAAACTTCTATGCAGAAAAAACTAGTCCTTACGAATGTGGCTTTGATCCAATAGGATCTGCCCGCCTACTCTTTTCCATAAAATTCTTCCTAGTGGCAATTACTTTTCTCCTCTTTGACCTAGAAATTACTCTCCTACTCCCCTTACCTTGAGCAATCCAAACAAATAATTTAACAACAATACTTCTTATGGCCTTATTCCTAATCTCTCTACTAGCAGCTAGCCTAGCCTATGAGTGAACCAAAAAAGGCCTAGAATGAAATAAATATGATACTTAATTTAAAGTAAAACAAGTGGTTTCGACCCACTAGACTGTGATCTAAACTCACAAGTACCAAATGTCCCTAGTCCACATTAATATTCTAATTGCCTTTACAGTATCCCTCACAGACTTATTAATGTACCGATCCCACTTAATATCCGCATTATTATGTCTAGAAGGCATAGTACTATCATTATTCATCCTAGCAGCCCTCACAATCCTAAACACACACTTCACCCTAGCCAACATGATACCAATCATTCTCTTAGTATTTGCAGCCTGTGAAGCAGCTATTGGACTAGCCCTACTAGTCATAGTCTGCAACACATATGGTACTGACTATGTAGAAAATCTTAACCTCCTCCAATGCTAAAATTTATTATTCCACGAGGCCCAAAGTGTTATTGCAATGTGTTCTTTGCATGTTCAGCAGAGGGCCGCCCCCCCGCCCAAACCTTACGCTAACCCCTACTCTCCTCCTATCCCGTACACTAACACTAACAAACACTAAGCCGTCCCCTAACCCGTCGTCATACCCTGAGCTGTACCCTCAACCCTACCCGAACCCGTAACCTAAAACGCAACGTAAGCCTGCCCCATCGTCGGACCCGAAACTGGACCCTACCCCATACCCGTTCCCTTCCCCTACTCCGAATTCATACACTACCACTAGCATGTACCCTAAAGCAAGCCTGATCCCGAACCCGTACCCTAATACGTCCCCTAACAACTGTAACCCTTCCCCTTCCCCGAACCATACCCTACTCCTAACCCGTACACTCACACTAACCCATCCCCTAACCCTTCCCCTAACTTGGATCCTAATCTGTACCTTCAACCGTACCCATTCCCGAACCGTAACCCTCATCCTAACCCACACACTAACAAACACCACCCCGTAGCCTAAAACGGCCCCTCATCCTACCCCATCGTCGGACCCGAAACTGGACCCTACTCCTAACCCTTACCCTAACATGTCACATACTCCGAACCCGTCCACTAACACGTCCCCTGATACGAATTCGTACCCGAACAGTAACCCGGAGTCTAACAGTACCCTACACCTAACGCATTGTCGGACCCTAACCTGTCCCCTAAACCGAGCCCGATCCCTAACCCTAACCCTAACCCGTCCCCTAAGCCGAAAGCCTCCACTAACACTTACCCTCACCGTAATCCGTTTTCGTACCCTAACGCTCACCCTAGCCCTTAGCCTTCATACTACCCCAGACCCTAACCCGTCCCCTAGCCCAAATCCCTTGTTGGACCCTAAACTGTCCACTGGACCGTCCCTCTTCCCTAATCCTAGGCAGAACCCTCAACCTTACGCTAACCCAGACACGAACACTCATCTGTACCCTAACACGTACCCTGAAGCAAGCGTACCCATTCCCGGACCCGGACCCTAACAAGTACTCGAAGCCTAACTCGTTGTCGGACCCGTACCTGGACCCGAAACCTTCCCTGTTCCTGAACCCTAAACCCACCCAAAAGCCCTTCCCCTAACTAACTCGTACCGTACCCTAATCCTAATCTGTACACTAACCCGTACCCTAACACATACCCTCACCTGGACCCCGATCCTCGAACGACTCCTAACCCGTACCCGAACACTGACCCGTTGTCGGACCCGTACCTGGACCCGAAACCATATCTCGTCCCTAACCAGAACCCTTCACCGACCGTACACTAACCCTCACCCTCACCCTCACGCTAAGCCTTCTCCGTAACCTGGACCGTAAGCCTGTCCCGTTGTCGTGCCCTGCCCTGCCCCCTCCACGGTCCCCGTCCCCCGACACGTCCTCGGACCCACCCTCCAGCTCTGCCCTGCCCTGCCCTGCCCTGCCCCCTCCACGGTCCCCGTCCCGCGACACGTCCTCGGACGGACCCTCCAGCTCTGCCCTGCCCTGCCCTGCCCTGCCCCCTCCACGGTCCCCGTTCCCTATCCTAAGCCGTCCCCCGACACGTCCTCGGACGGACCCTCCACCTGTGCCCTGCCCCCTCCACGGTCCCCGGCCCCCGACACGTCCTCGGACCCAGCCTCCAGCTCTGTCGTGCCCTGCCCTGCCCTGCCCCCTCCACGTCCTCGGACGGACCCTCCAGCTCTGTCGTGCCCTGCCCTGCCCTGCCCCCTCCACGGTCCCGGTCCCCCGACACGTCCTCGGACCCTCCACCTCTGTCGTGCCCTGCCCTGGACCCTGAAGCGTCCCCGTTCCCTCCCCCTAGCCCACACACTTACCCGAAGCCTTACGGTAACCCGTCCAGGAATCCGCACACGTACGCTAACGACACTCACCCGTCCTGGTTTTTCCAGGCTCTTGATACTACTTGCCAAATTGCAAAGCAACCATGTCTCCCCACTATTCTAATATCCATTTAGGCAGGTATTCGAAGAAGTAGAGTTTGTTTGGGTGCGTGTGTTTGAATGCATGAAAAGTAGACCGAGAAGGCCCTTCGTGGGATTCAGATGGACTCCATGTAAGTCTGGTGTCCAGGAGCCAAGGTCCCGTCGTACCAAACGGCGGCTTGGCTGCTTCAGTGTGTGAGTGTAGGCCTGTGGCTCTTAGAAACGGGATAGTGGGCATAGAGTCCCTCCGGTGGCTCTCCTATGCTTGAATTCTCCTGTGAGTTCCTAATGGGGAGCAATTGATCAAGGCAATGCTTCATTCCTACAGAGAACTCTGTAGTTCTCTTCCTCGAGGACCAGAAAGTCAGAAAACCCTTTCTGTTTCCAACCAGATTCTGTGTGCACAGTGCTCTGGGATCCAGCCTAGGACCTACCTGTACATAGAGATTCACGTCTGCACTGCTGCACAGGTAAGGGAAATCGCCTCCTGCTTTCAGGCGAGCCCTCCGGGCATTAGGATACAGTTTGGACATTGCTTCTTGAGCTTCAGTTGAAAGTGCACTCTGGGCCAACACCTGGAAGAGAACACGAGGCCCAAAGTGTGATTGCAATGTGTTCTTTGCATGTTCAGCAGAGGGCCGCCCCCCCGCCCAAACCTTACGCTAACCCCTACTCTCCTCCTATCCCGTACACTAACACTAACAAACACTAAGCCGTCCCCTAACCCGTCGTCATACCCTGAGCTGTACCCTCAACCCTACCCGAACCCGTAACCTAAAACGCAACGTAAGCCTGCCCCATCGTCGGACCCGAAACTGGACCCTACCCCATACCCGTTCCCTTCCCCTACTCCGAATTCATACACTACCACTAGCATGTACCCTAAAGCAAGCCTGATCCCGAACCCGTACCCTAATACGTCCCCTAACAACTGTAACCCTTCCCCTTCCCCGAACCATACCCTACTCCTAACCCGTACACTCACACTAACCCATCCCCTAACCCTTCCCCTAACTTGGATCCTAATCTGTACCTTCAACCGTACCCATTCCCGAACCGTAACCCTCATCCTAACCCACACACTAACAAACACCACCCCGTAGCCTAAAACGGCCCCTCATCCTACCCCATCGTCGGACCCGAAACTGGACCCTACTCCTAACCCTTACCCTAACATGTCACATACTCCGAACCCGTCCACTAACACGTCCCCTGATACGAATTCGTACCCGAACAGTAACCCGGAGTCTAACAGTACCCTACACCTAACGCATTGTCGGACCCTAACCTGTCCCCTAAACCGAGCCCGATCCCTAACCCTAACCCTAACCCGTCCCCTAAGCCGAAAGCCTCCACTAACACTTACCCTCACCGTAATCCGTTTTCGTACCCTAACGCTCACCCTAGCCCTTAGCCTTCATACTACCCCAGACCCTAACCCGTCCCCTAGCCCAAATCCCTTGTTGGACCCTAAACTGTCCACTGGACCGTCCCTCTTCCCTAATCCTAGGCAGAACCCTCAACCTTACGCTAACCCAGACACGAACACTCATCTGTACCCTAACACGTACCCTGAAGCAAGCGTACCCATTCCCGGACCCGGACCCTAACAAGTACTCGAAGCCTAACTCGTTGTCGGACCCGTACCTGGACCCGAAACCTTCCCTGTTCCTGAACCCTAAACCCACCCAAAAGCCCTTCCCCTAACTAACTCGTACCGTACCCTAATCCTAATCTGTACACTAACCCGTACCCTAACACATACCCTCACCTGGACCCCGATCCTCGAACGACTCCTAACCCGTACCCGAACACTGACCCGTTGTCGGACCCGTACCTGGACCCGAAACCATATCTCGTCCCTAACCAGAACCCTTCACCGACCGTACACTAACCCTCACCCTCACCCTCACGCTAAGCCTTCTCCGTAACCTGGACCGTAAGCCTGTCCCGTTGTCGTGCCCTGCCCTGCCCCCTCCACGGTCCCCGTCCCCCGACACGTCCTCGGACCCACCCTCCAGCTCTGCCCTGCCCTGCCCTGCCCTGCCCCCTCCACGGTCCCCGTCCCGCGACACGTCCTCGGACGGACCCTCCAGCTCTGCCCTGCCCTGCCCTGCCCTGCCCCCTCCACGGTCCCCGTTCCCTATCCTAAGCCGTCCCCCGACACGTCCTCGGACGGACCCTCCACCTGTGCCCTGCCCCCTCCACGGTCCCCGGCCCCCGACACGTCCTCGGACCCAGCCTCCAGCTCTGTCGTGCCCTGCCCTGCCCTGCCCCCTCCACGTCCTCGGACGGACCCTCCAGCTCTGTCGTGCCCTGCCCTGCCCTGCCCCCTCCACGGTCCCGGTCCCCCGACACGTCCTCGGACCCTCCACCTCTGTCGTGCCCTGCCCTGGACCCTGAAGCGTCCCCGTTCCCTCCCCCTAGCCCACACACTTACCCGAAGCCTTACGGTAACCCGTCCAGGAATCCGCACACGTACGCTAACGACACTCACCCGTCCTGGTTTTTCCAGGCTCTTGATACTACTTGCCAAATTGCAAAGCAACCATGTCTCCCCACTATTCTAATATCCATTTAGGCAGGTATTCGAAGAAGTAGAGTTTGTTTGGGTGCGTGTGTTTGAATGCATGAAAAGTAGACCGAGAAGGCCCTTCGTGGGATTCAGATGGACTCCATGTAAGTCTGGTGTCCAGGAGCCAAGGTCCCGTCGTACCAAACGGCGGCTTGGCTGCTTCAGTGTGTGAGTGTAGGCCTGTGGCTCTTAGAAACGGGATAGTGGGCATAGAGTCCCTCCGGTGGCTCTCCTATGCTTGAATTCTCCTGTGAGTTCCTAATGGGGAGCAATTGATCAAGGCAATGCTTCATTCCTACAGAGAACTCTGTAGTTCTCTTCCTCGAGGACCAGAAAGTCAGAAAACCCTTTCTGTTTCCAACCAGATTCTGTGTGCACAGTGCTCTGGGATCCAGCCTAGGACCTACCTGTACATAGAGATTCACGTCTGCACTGCTGCACAGGTAAGGGAAATCGCCTCCTGCTTTCAGGCGAGCCCTCCGGGCATTAGGATACAGTTTGGACATTGCTTCTTGAGCTTCAGTTGAAAGTGCACTCTGGGCCAACACCTGGAAGAGAACACGAGGCCCAAAGTGTTATTGCAATGTGTTCTTTGCATGTTCAGCAGAGGGCCGCCCCCCCGCCCAAACCTTACGCTAACCCCTACTCTCCTCCTATCCCGTACACTAACACTAACAAACACTAAGCCGTCCCCTAACCCGTCGTCATACCCTGAGCTGTACCCTCAACCCTACCCGAACCCGTAACCTAAAACGCAACGTAAGCCTGCCCCATCGTCGGACCCGAAACTGGACCCTACCCCATACCCGTTCCCTTCCCCTACTCCGAATTCATACACTACCACTAGCATGTACCCTAAAGCAAGCCTGATCCCGAACCCGTACCCTAATACGTCCCCTAACAACTGTAACCCTTCCCCTTCCCCGAACCATACCCTACTCCTAACCCGTACACTCACACTAACCCATCCCCTAACCCTTCCCCTAACTTGGATCCTAATCTGTACCTTCAACCGTACCCATTCCCGAACCGTAACCCTCATCCTAACCCACACACTAACAAACACCACCCCGTAGCCTAAAACGGCCCCTCATCCTACCCCATCGTCGGACCCGAAACTGGACCCTACTCCTAACCCTTACCCTAACATGTCACATACTCCGAACCCGTCCACTAACACGTCCCCTGATACGAATTCGTACCCGAACAGTAACCCGGAGTCTAACAGTACCCTACACCTAACGCATTGTCGGACCCTAACCTGTCCCCTAAACCGAGCCCGATCCCTAACCCTAACCCTAACCCGTCCCCTAAGCCGAAAGCCTCCACTAACACTTACCCTCACCGTAATCCGTTTTCGTACCCTAACGCTCACCCTAGCCCTTAGCCTTCATACTACCCCAGACCCTAACCCGTCCCCTAGCCCAAATCCCTTGTTGGACCCTAAACTGTCCACTGGACCGTCCCTCTTCCCTAATCCTAGGCAGAACCCTCAACCTTACGCTAACCCAGACACGAACACTCATCTGTACCCTAACACGTACCCTGAAGCAAGCGTACCCATTCCCGGACCCGGACCCTAACAAGTACTCGAAGCCTAACTCGTTGTCGGACCCGTACCTGGACCCGAAACCTTCCCTGTTCCTGAACCCTAAACCCACCCAAAAGCCCTTCCCCTAACTAACTCGTACCGTACCCTAATCCTAATCTGTACACTAACCCGTACCCTAACACATACCCTCACCTGGACCCCGATCCTCGAACGACTCCTAACCCGTACCCGAACACTGACCCGTTGTCGGACCCGTACCTGGACCCGAAACCATATCTCGTCCCTAACCAGAACCCTTCACCGACCGTACACTAACCCTCACCCTCACCCTCACGCTAAGCCTTCTCCGTAACCTGGACCGTAAGCCTGTCCCGTTGTCGTGCCCTGCCCTGCCCCCTCCACGGTCCCCGTCCCCCGACACGTCCTCGGACCCACCCTCCAGCTCTGCCCTGCCCTGCCCTGCCCTGCCCCCTCCACGGTCCCCGTCCCGCGACACGTCCTCGGACGGACCCTCCAGCTCTGCCCTGCCCTGCCCTGCCCCCTCCACGGTCCCCGTTCCCTATCCTAAGCCGTCCCCCGACACGTCCTCGGACGGACCCTCCACCTGTGCCCTGCCCCCTCCACGGTCCCCGGCCCCCGACACGTCCTCGGACCCAGCCTCCAGCTCTGTCGTGCCCTGCCCTGCCCTGCCCCCTCCACGTCCTCGGACGGACCCTCCAGCTCTGTCGTGCCCTGCCCTGCCCTGCCCCCTCCACGGTCCCGGTCCCCCGACACGTCCTCGGACCCTCCACCTCTGTCGTGCCCTGCCCTGGACCCTGAAGCGTCCCCGTTCCCTCCCCCTAGCCCACACACTTACCCGAAGCCTTACGGTAACCCGTCCAGGAATCCGCACACGTACGCTAACGACACTCACCCGTCCTGGTTTTTCCAGGCTCTTGATACTACTTGCCAAATTGCAAAGCAACCATGTCTCCCCACTATTCTAATATCCATTTAGGCAGGTATTCGAAGAAGTAGAGTTTGTTTGGGTGCGTGTGTTTGAATGCATGAAAAGTAGACCGAGAAGGCCCTTCGTGGGATTCAGATGGACTCCATGTAAGTCTGGTGTCCAGGAGCCAAGGTCCCGTCGTACCAAACGGCGGCTTGGCTGCTTCAGTGTGTGAGTGTAGGCCTGTGGCTCTTAGAAACGGGATAGTGGGCATAGAGTCCCTCCGGTGGCTCTCCTATGCTTGAATTCTCCTGTGAGTTCCTAATGGGGAGCAATTGATCAAGGCAATGCTTCATTCCTACAGAGAACTCTGTAGTTCTCTTCCTCGAGGACCAGAAAGTCAGAAAACCCTTTCTGTTTCCAACCAGATTCTGTGTGCACAGTGCTCTGGGATCCAGCCTAGGACCTACCTGTACATAGAGATTCACGTCTGCACTGCTGCACAGGTAAGGGAAATCGCCTCCTGCTTTCAGGCGAGCCCTCCGGGCATTAGGATACAGTTTGGACATTGCTTCTTGAGCTTCAGTTGAAAGTGCACTCTGGGCCAACACCTGGAAGAGAACACGAGGCCCAAAGTGTTATTGCAATGTGTTCTTTGCATGTTCAGCAGAGGGCCGCCCCCCCGCCCAAACCTTACGCTAACCCCTACTCTCCTCCTATCCCGTACACTAACACTAACAAACACTAAGCCGTCCCCTAACCCGTCGTCATACCCTGAGCTGTACCCTCAACCCTACCCGAACCCGTAACCTAAAACGCAACGTAAGCCTGCCCCATCGTCGGACCCGAAACTGGACCCTACCCCATACCCGTTCCCTTCCCCTACTCCGAATTCATACACTACCACTAGCATGTACCCTAAAGCAAGCCTGATCCCGAACCCGTACCCTAATACGTCCCCTAACAACTGTAACCCTTCCCCTTCCCCGAACCATACCCTACTCCTAACCCGTACACTCACACTAACCCATCCCCTAACCCTTCCCCTAACTTGGATCCTAATCTGTACCTTCAACCGTACCCATTCCCGAACCGTAACCCTCATCCTAACCCACACACTAACAAACACCACCCCGTAGCCTAAAACGGCCCCTCATCCTACCCCATCGTCGGACCCGAAACTGGACCCTACTCCTAACCCTTACCCTAACATGTCACATACTCCGAACCCGTCCACTAACACGTCCCCTGATACGAATTCGTACCCGAACAGTAACCCGGAGTCTAACAGTACCCTACACCTAACGCATTGTCGGACCCTAACCTGTCCCCTAAACCGAGCCCGATCCCTAACCCTAACCCTAACCCGTCCCCTAAGCCGAAAGCCTCCACTAACACTTACCCTCACCGTAATCCGTTTTCGTACCCTAACGCTCACCCTAGCCCTTAGCCTTCATACTACCCCAGACCCTAACCCGTCCCCTAGCCCAAATCCCTTGTTGGACCCTAAACTGTCCACTGGACCGTCCCTCTTCCCTAATCCTAGGCAGAACCCTCAACCTTACGCTAACCCAGACACGAACACTCATCTGTACCCTAACACGTACCCTGAAGCAAGCGTACCCATTCCCGGACCCGGACCCTAACAAGTACTCGAAGCCTAACTCGTTGTCGGACCCGTACCTGGACCCGAAACCTTCCCTGTTCCTGAACCCTAAACCCACCCAAAAGCCCTTCCCCTAACTAACTCGTACCGTACCCTAATCCTAATCTGTACACTAACCCGTACCCTAACACATACCCTCACCTGGACCCCGATCCTCGAACGACTCCTAACCCGTACCCGAACACTGACCCGTTGTCGGACCCGTACCTGGACCCGAAACCATATCTCGTCCCTAACCAGAACCCTTCACCGACCGTACACTAACCCTCACCCTCACCCTCACGCTAAGCCTTCTCCGTAACCTGGACCGTAAGCCTGTCCCGTTGTCGTGCCCTGCCCTGCCCCCTCCACGGTCCCCGTCCCCCGACACGTCCTCGGACCCACCCTCCAGCTCTGCCCTGCCCTGCCCTGCCCTGCCCCCTCCACGGTCCCCGTCCCGCGACACGTCCTCGGACGGACCCTCCAGCTCTGCCCTGCCCTGCCCTGCCCTGCCCCCTCCACGGTCCCCGTGCCCTATCCTAAGCCGTCCCCCGACACGTCCTCGGACGGACCCTCCACCTGTGCCCTGCCCCCTCCACGGTCCCCGGCCCCCGACACGTCCTCGGACCCAGCCTCCAGCTCTGTCGTGCCCTGCCCTGCCCTGCCCCCTCCACGTCCTCGGACGGACCCTCCAGCTCTGTCGTGCCCTGCCCTGCCCTGCCCCCTCCACGGTCCCGGTCCCCCGACACGTCCTCGGACCCTCCACCTCTGTCGTGCCCTGCCCTGGACCCTGAAGCGTCCCCGTTCCCTCCCCCTAGCCCACACACTTACCCGAAGCCTTACGGTAACCCGTCCAGGAATCCGCACACGTACGCTAACGACACTCACCCGTCCTGGTTTTTCCAGGCTCTTGATACTACTTGCCAAATTGCAAAGCAACCATGTCTCCCCACTATTCTAATATCCATTTAGGCAGGTATTCGAAGAAGTAGAGTTTGTTTGGGTGCGTGTGTTTGAATGCATGAAAAGTAGACCGAGAAGGCCCTTCGTGGGATTCAGATGGACTCCATGTAAGTCTGGTGTCCAGGAGCCAAGGTCCCGTCGTACCAAACGGCGGCTTGGCTGCTTCAGTGTGTGAGTGTAGGCCTGTGGCTCTTAGAAACGGGATAGTGGGCATAGAGTCCCTCCGGTGGCTCTCCTATGCTTGAATTCTCCTGTGAGTTCCTAATGGGGAGCAATTGATCAAGGCAATGCTTCATTCCTACAGAGAACTCTGTAGTTCTCTTCCTCGAGGACCAGAAAGTCAGAAAACCCTTTCTGTTTCCAACCAGATTCTGTGTGCACAGTGCTCTGGGATCCAGCCTAGGACCTACCTGTACATAGAGATTCACGTCTGCACTGCTGCACAGGTAAGGGAAATCGCCTCCTGCTTTCAGGCGAGCCCTCCGGGCATTAGGATACAGTTTGGACATTGCTTCTTGAGCTTCAGTTGAAAGTGCACTCTGGGCCAACACCTGGAAGAGAACACGAGGCCCAAAGTGTTATTGCAATGTGTTCTTTGCATGTTCAGCAGAGGGCCGCCCCCCCGCCCAAACCTTACGCTAACCCCTACTCTCCTCCTATCCCGTACACTAACACTAACAAACACTAAGCCGTCCCCTAACCCGTCGTCATACCCTGAGCTGTACCCTCAACCCTACCCGAACCCGTAACCTAAAACGCAACGTAAGCCTGCCCCATCGTCGGACCCGAAACTGGACCCTACCCCATACCCGTTCCCTTCCCCTACTCCGAATTCATACACTACCACTAGCATGTACCCTAAAGCAAGCCTGATCCCGAACCCGTACCCTAATACGTCCCCTAACAACTGTAACCCTTCCCCTTCCCCGAACCATACCCTACTCCTAACCCGTACACTCACACTAACCCATCCCCTAACCCTTCCCCTAACTTGGATCCTAATCTGTACCTTCAACCGTACCCATTCCCGAACCGTAACCCTCATCCTAACCCACACACTAACAAACACCACCCCGTAGCCTAAAACGGCCCCTCATCCTACCCCATCGTCGGACCCGAAACTGGACCCTACTCCTAACCCTTACCCTAACATGTCACATACTCCGAACCCGTCCACTAACACGTCCCCTGATACGAATTCGTACCCGAACAGTAACCCGGAGTCTAACAGTACCCTACACCTAACGCATTGTCGGACCCTAACCTGTCCCCTAAACCGAGCCCGATCCCTAACCCTAACCCTAACCCGTCCCCTAAGCCGAAAGCCTCCACTAACACTTACCCTCACCGTAATCCGTTTTCGTACCCTAACGCTCACCCTAGCCCTTAGCCTTCATACTACCCCAGACCCTAACCCGTCCCCTAGCCCAAATCCCTTGTTGGACCCTAAACTGTCCACTGGACCGTCCCTCTTCCCTAATCCTAGGCAGAACCCTCAACCTTACGCTAACCCAGACACGAACACTCATCTGTACCCTAACACGTACCCTGAAGCAAGCGTACCCATTCCCGGACCCGGACCCTAACAAGTACTCGAAGCCTAACTCGTTGTCGGACCCGTACCTGGACCCGAAACCTTCCCTGTTCCTGAACCCTAAACCCACCCAAAAGCCCTTCCCCTAACTAACTCGTACCGTACCCTAATCCTAATCTGTACACTAACCCGTACCCTAACACATACCCTCACCTGGACCCCGATCCTCGAACGACTCCTAACCCGTACCCGAACACTGACCCGTTGTCGGACCCGTACCTGGACCCGAAACCATATCTCGTCCCTAACCAGAACCCTTCACCGACCGTACACTAACCCTCACCCTCACCCTCACGCTAAGCCTTCTCCGTAACCTGGACCGTAAGCCTGTCCCGTTGTCGTGCCCTGCCCTGCCCCCTCCACGGTCCCCGTCCCCCGACACGTCCTCGGACCCACCCTCCAGCTCTGCCCTGCCCTGCCCTGCCCTGCCCCCTCCACGGTCCCCGTCCCGCGACACGTCCTCGGACGGACCCTCCAGCTCTGCCCTGCCCTGCCCTGCCCTGCCCCCTCCACGGTCCCCGTTCCCTATCCTAAGCCGTCCCCCGACACGTCCTCGGACGGACCCTCCACCTGTGCCCTGCCCCCTCCACGGTCCCCGGCCCCCGACACGTCCTCGGACCCAGCCTCCAGCTCTGTCGTGCCCTGCCCTGCCCTGCCCCCTCCACGTCCTCGGACGGACCCTCCAGCTCTGTCGTGCCCTGCCCTGCCCTGCCCCCTCCACGGTCCCGGTCCCCCGACACGTCCTCGGACCCTCCACCTCTGTCGTGCCCTGCCCTGGACCCTGAAGCGTCCCCGTTCCCTCCCCCTAGCCCACACACTTACCCGAAGCCTTACGGTAACCCGTCCAGGAATCCGCACACGTACGCTAACGACACTCACCCGTCCTGGTTTTTCCAGGCTCTTGATACTACTTGCCAAATTGCAAAGCAACCATGTCTCCCCACTATTCTAATATCCATTTAGGCAGGTATTCGAAGAAGTAGAGTTTGTTTGGGTGCGTGTGTTTGAATGCATGAAAAGTAGACCGAGAAGGCCCTTCGTGGGATTCAGATGGACTCCATGTAAGTCTGGTGTCCAGGAGCCAAGGTCCCGTCGTACCAAACGGCGGCTTGGCTGCTTCAGTGTGTGAGTGTAGGCCTGTGGCTCTTAGAAACGGGATAGTGGGCATAGAGTCCCTCCGGTGGCTCTCCTATGCTTGAATTCTCCTGTGAGTTCCTAATGGGGAGCAATTGATCAAGGCAATGCTTCATTCCTACAGAGAACTCTGTAGTTCTCTTCCTCGAGGACCAGAAAGTCAGAAAACCCTTTCTGTTTCCAACCAGATTCTGTGTGCACAGTGCTCTGGGATCCAGCCTAGGACCTACCTGTACATAGAGATTCACGTCTGCACTGCTGCACAGGTAAGGGAAATCGCCTCCTGCTTTCAGGCGAGCCCTCCGGGCATTAGGATACAGTTTGGACATTGCTTCTTGAGCTTCAGTTGAAAGTGCACTCTGGGCCAACACCTGGAAGAGAACACGAGGCCCAAAGTGTTATTGCAATGTGTTCTTTGCATGTTCAGCAGAGGGCCGCCCCCCCGCCCAAACCTTACGCTAACCCCTACTCTCCTCCTATCCCGTACACTAACACTAACAAACACTAAGCCGTCCCCTAACCCGTCGTCATACCCTGAGCTGTACCCTCAACCCTACCCGAACCCGTAACCTAAAACGCAACGTAAGCCTGCCCCATCGTCGGACCCGAAACTGGACCCTACCCCATACCCGTTCCCTTCCCCTACTCCGAATTCATACACTACCACTAGCATGTACCCTAAAGCAAGCCTGATCCCGAACCCGTACCCTAATACGTCCCCTAACAACTGTAACCCTTCCCCTTCCCCGAACCATACCCTACTCCTAACCCGTACACTCACACTAACCCATCCCCTAACCCTTCCCCTAACTTGGATCCTAATCTGTACCTTCAACCGTACCCATTCCCGAACCGTAACCCTCATCCTAACCCACACACTAACAAACACCACCCCGTAGCCTAAAACGGCCCCTCATCCTACCCCATCGTCGGACCCGAAACTGGACCCTACTCCTAACCCTTACCCTAACATGTCACATACTCCGAACCCGTCCACTAACACGTCCCCTGATACGAATTCGTACCCGAACAGTAACCCGGAGTCTAACAGTACCCTACACCTAACGCATTGTCGGACCCTAACCTGTCCCCTAAACCGAGCCCGATCCCTAACCCTAACCCTAACCCGTCCCCTAAGCCGAAAGCCTCCACTAACACTTACCCTCACCGTAATCCGTTTTCGTACCCTAACGCTCACCCTAGCCCTTAGCCTTCATACTACCCCAGACCCTAACCCGTCCCCTAGCCCAAATCCCTTGTTGGACCCTAAACTGTCCACTGGACCGTCCCTCTTCCCTAATCCTAGGCAGAACCCTCAACCTTACGCTAACCCAGACACGAACACTCATCTGTACCCTAACACGTACCCTGAAGCAAGCGTACCCATTCCCGGACCCGGACCCTAACAAGTACTCGAAGCCTAACTCGTTGTCGGACCCGTACCTGGACCCGAAACCTTCCCTGTTCCTGAACCCTAAACCCACCCAAAAGCCCTTCCCCTAACTAACTCGTACCGTACCCTAATCCTAATCTGTACACTAACCCGTACCCTAACACATACCCTCACCTGGACCCCGATCCTCGAACGACTCCTAACCCGTACCCGAACACTGACCCGTTGTCGGACCCGTACCTGGACCCGAAACCATATCTCGTCCCTAACCAGAACCCTTCACCGACCGTACACTAACCCTCACCCTCACCCTCACGCTAAGCCTTCTCCGTAACCTGGACCGTAAGCCTGTCCCGTTGTCGTGCCCTGCCCTGCCCCCTCCACGGTCCCCGTCCCCCGACACGTCCTCGGACCCACCCTCCAGCTCTGCCCTGCCCTGCCCTGCCCTGCCCCCTCCACGGTCCCCGTCCCGCGACACGTCCTCGGACGGACCCTCCAGCTCTGCCCTGCCCTGCCCTGCCCTGCCCCCTCCACGGTCCCCGTTCCCTATCCTAAGCCGTCCCCCGACACGTCCTCGGACGGACCCTCCACCTGTGCCCTGCCCCCTCCACGGTCCCCGGCCCCCGACACGTCCTCGGACCCACCCTCCAGCTCTGCCCTGCCCTGCCCTGCCCTGCCCCCTCCACGTCCTCGGACGGACCCTCCAGCTCTGCCCTGCCCTGCCCTGCCCTGCCCCCTCCACGGTCCCCGTTCCCTATCCTAAGCCGTCCCCCGACACGTCCTCGGACGGACCCTCCACCTGTGCCCTGCCCCCTCCACGGTCCCCGGCCCCCGACACGTCCTCGGACCCAGCCTCCAGCTCTGCCGTGCCCTGCCCTGCCCTGCCCCCTCCACGTCCTCGGACGGACCCTCCAGCTCTGTCGTGCCCTGCCCTGCCCTGCCCCCTCCACGGTCCCGGTCCCCCGACACGTCCTCGGACCCTCCACCTCTGTCGTGCCCTGCCCTGGACCCTGAAGCGTCCCCGTTCCCTCCCCCTAGCCCACACACTTACCCGAAGCCTTACGGTAACCCGTCCAGGAATCCGCACACGTACGCTAACGACACTCACCCGTCCTGGTTTTTCCAGGCTCTTGATACTACTTGCCAAATTGCAAAGCAACCATGTCTCCCCACTATTCTAATATCCATTTAGGCAGGTATTCGAAGAAGTAGAGTTTGTTTGGGTGCGTGTGTTTGAATGCATGAAAAGTAGACCGAGAAGGCCCTTCGTGGGATTCAGATGGACTCCATGTAAGTCTGGTGTCCAGGAGCCAAGGTCCCGTCGTACCAAACGGCGGCTTGGCTGCTTCAGTGTGTGAGTGTAGGCCTGTGGCTCTTAGAAACGGGATAGTGGGCATAGAGTCCCTCCGGTGGCTCTCCTATGCTTGAATTCTCCTGTGAGTTCCTAATGGGGAGCAATTGATCAAGGCAATGCTTCATTCCTACAGAGAACTCTGTAGTTCTCTTCCTCGAGGACCAGAAAGTCAGAAAACCCTTTCTGTTTCCAACCAGATTCTGTGTGCACAGTGCTCTGGGATCCAGCCTAGGACCTACCTGTACATAGAGATTCACGTCTGCACTGCTGCACAGGTAAGGGAAATCGCCTCCTGCTTTCAGGCGAGCCCTCCGGGCATTAGGATACAGTTTGGACATTGCTTCTTGAGCTTCAGTTGAAAGTGCACTCTGGGCCAACACCTGGAAGAGAACACGAGGCCCAAAGTGTTATTGCAATGTGTTCTTTGCATGTTCAGCAGAGGGCCGCCCCCCCGCCCAAACCTTACGCTAACCCCTACTCTCCTCCTATCCCGTACACTAACACTAACAAACACTAAGCCGTCCCCTAACCCGTCGTCATACCCTGAGCTGTACCCTCAACCCTACCCGAACCCGTAACCTAAAACGCAACGTAAGCCTGCCCCATCGTCGGACCCGAAACTGGACCCTACCCCATACCCGTTCCCTTCCCCTACTCCGAATTCATACACTACCACTAGCATGTACCCTAAAGCAAGCCTGATCCCGAACCCGTACCCTAATACGTCCCCTAACAACTGTAACCCTTCCCCTTCCCCGAACCATACCCTACTCCTAACCCGTACACTCACACTAACCCATCCCCTAACCCTTCCCCTAACTTGGATCCTAATCTGTACCTTCAACCGTACCCATTCCCGAACCGTAACCCTCATCCTAACCCACACACTAACAAACACCACCCCGTAGCCTAAAACGGCCCCTCATCCTACCCCATCGTCGGACCCGAAACTGGACCCTACTCCTAACCCTTACCCTAACATGTCACATACTCCGAACCCGTCCACTAACACGTCCCCTGATACGAATTCGTACCCGAACAGTAACCCGGAGTCTAACAGTACCCTACACCTAACGCATTGTCGGACCCTAACCTGTCCCCTAAACCGAGCCCGATCCCTAACCCTAACCCTAACCCGTCCCCTAAGCCGAAAGCCTCCACTAACACTTACCCTCACCGTAATCCGTTTTCGTACCCTAACGCTCACCCTAGCCCTTAGCCTTCATACTACCCCAGACCCTAACCCGTCCCCTAGCCCAAATCCCTTGTTGGACCCTAAACTGTCCACTGGACCGTCCCTCTTCCCTAATCCTAGGCAGAACCCTCAACCTTACGCTAACCCAGACACGAACACTCATCTGTACCCTAACACGTACCCTGAAGCAAGCGTACCCATTCCCGGACCCGGACCCTAACAAGTACTCGAAGCCTAACTCGTTGTCGGACCCGTACCTGGACCCGAAACCTTCCCTGTTCCTGAACCCTAAACCCACCCAAAAGCCCTTCCCCTAACTAACTCGTACCGTACCCTAATCCTAATCTGTACACTAACCCGTACCCTAACACATACCCTCACCTGGACCCCGATCCTCGAACGACTCCTAACCCGTACCCGAACACTGACCCGTTGTCGGACCCGTACCTGGACCCGAAACCATATCTCGTCCCTAACCAGAACCCTTCACCGACCGTACACTAACCCTCACCCTCACCCTCACGCTAAGCCTTCTCCGTAACCTGGACCGTAAGCCTGTCCCGTTGTCGTGCCCTGCCCTGCCCCCTCCACGGTCCCCGTCCCCCGACACGTCCTCGGACCCACCCTCCAGCTCTGCCCTGCCCTGCCCTGCCCTGCCCTGCCCCCTCCACGGTCCCCGTCCCGCGACACGTCCTCGGACGGACCCTCCAGCTCTGCCCTGCCCTGCCCTGCCCTGCCCCCTCCACGGTCCCCGTTCCCTATCCTAAGCCGTCCCCCGACACGTCCTCGGACGGACCCTCCACCTGTGCCCTGCCCCCTCCACGGTCCCCGGCCCCCGACACGTCCTCGGACCCAGCCTCCAGCTCTGTCGTGCCCTGCCCTGCCCTGCCCCCTCCACGTCCTCGGACGGACCCTCCAGCTCTGTCGTGCCCTGCCCTGCCCTGCCCCCTCCACGGTCCCGGTCCCCCGACACGTCCTCGGACCCTCCACCTCTGTCGTGCCCTGCCCTGGACCCTGAAGCGTCCCCGTTCCCTCCCCCTAGCCCACACACTTACCCGAAGCCTTACGGTAACCCGTCCAGGAATCCGCACACGTACGCTAACGACACTCACCCGTCCTGGTTTTTCCAGGCTCTTGATACTACTTGCCAAATTGCAAAGCAACCATGTCTCCCCACTATTCTAATATCCATTTAGGCAGGTATTCGAAGAAGTAGAGTTTGTTTGGGTGCGTGTGTTTGAATGCATGAAAAGTAGACCGAGAAGGCCCTTCGTGGGATTCAGATGGACTCCATGTAAGTCTGGTGTCCAGGAGCCAAGGTCCCGTCGTACCAAACGGCGGCTTGGCTGCTTCAGTGTGTGAGTGTAGGCCTGTGGCTCTTAGAAACGGGATAGTGGGCATAGAGTCCCTCCGGTGGCTCTCCTATGCTTGAATTCTCCTGTGAGTTCCTAATGGGGAGCAATTGATCAAGGCAATGCTTCATTCCTACAGAGAACTCTGTAGTTCTCTTCCTCGAGGACCAGAAAGTCAGAAAACCCTTTCTGTTTCCAACCAGATTCTGTGTGCACAGTGCTCTGGGATCCAGCCTAGGACCTACCTGTACATAGAGATTCACGTCTGCACTGCTGCACAGGTAAGGGAAATCGCCTCCTGCTTTCAGGCGAGCCCTCTGGGCATTAGGATACAGTTTGGACATTGCTTCTTGAGCTTCAGTTGAAAGTGCACTCTGGGCCAACACCTGGAAGAGAACACGAGGCCCAAAGTGTTATTGCAATGTGTTCTTTGCATGTTCAGCAGAGGGCCGCCCCCCCGCCCAAACCTTACGCTAACCCCTACTCTCCTCCTATCCCGTACACTAACACTAACAAACACTAAGCCGTCCCCTAACCCGTCGTCATACCCTGAGCTGTACCCTCAACCCTACCCGAACCCGTAACCTAAAACGCAACGTAAGCCTGCCCCATCGTCGGACCCGAAACTGGACCCTACCCCATACCCGTTCCCTTCCCCTACTCCGAATTCATACACTACCACTAGCATGTACCCTAAAGCAAGCCTGATCCCGAACCCGTACCCTAATACGTCCCCTAACAACTGTAACCCTTCCCCTTCCCCGAACCATACCCTACTCCTAACCCGTACACTCACACTAACCCATCCCCTAACCCTTCCCCTAACTTGGATCCTAATCTGTACCTTCAACCGTACCCATTCCCGAACCGTAACCCTCATCCTAACCCACACACTAACAAACACCACCCCGTAGCCTAAAACGGCCCCTCATCCTACCCCATCGTCGGACCCGAAACTGGACCCTACTCCTAACCCTTACCCTAACATGTCACATACTCCGAACCCGTCCACTAACACGTCCCCTGATACGAATTCGTACCCGAACAGTAACCCGGAGTCTAACAGTACCCTACACCTAACGCATTGTCGGACCCTAACCTGTCCCCTAAACCGAGCCCGATCCCTAACCCTAACCCTAACCCGTCCCCTAAGCCGAAAGCCTCCACTAACACTTACCCTCACCGTAATCCGTTTTCGTACCCTAACGCTCACCCTAGCCCTTAGCCTTCATACTACCCCAGACCCTAACCCGTCCCCTAGCCCAAATCCCTTGTTGGACCCTAAACTGTCCACTGGACCGTCCCTCTTCCCTAATCCTAGGCAGAACCCTCAACCTTACGCTAACCCAGACACGAACACTCATCTGTACCCTAACACGTACCCTGAAGCAAGCGTACCCATTCCCGGACCCGGACCCTAACAAGTACTCGAAGCCTAACTCGTTGTCGGACCCGTACCTGGACCCGAAACCTTCCCTGTTCCTGAACCCTAAACCCACCCAAAAGCCCTTCCCCTAACTAACTCGTACCGTACCCTAATCCTAATCTGTACACTAACCCGTACCCTAACACATACCCTCACCTGGACCCCGATCCTCGAACGACTCCTAACCCGTACCCGAACACTGACCCGTTGTCGGACCCGTACCTGGACCCGAAACCATATCTCGTCCCTAACCAGAACCCTTCACCGACCGTACACTAACCCTCACCCTCACCCTCACGCTAAGCCTTCTCCGTAACCTGGACCGTAAGCCTGTCCCGTTGTCGTGCCCTGCCCTGCCCCCTCCACGGTCCCCGTCCCCCGACACGTCCTCGGACCCACCCTCCAGCTCTGCCCTGCCCTGCCCTGCCCTGCCCCCTCCACGGTCCCCGTCCCGCGACACGTCCTCGGACGGACCCTCCAGCTCTGCCCTGCCCTGCCCTGCCCTGCCCCCTCCACGGTCCCCGTTCCCTATCCTAAGCCGTCCCCCGACACGTCCTCGGACGGACCCTCCACCTGTGCCCTGCCCCCTCCACGGTCCCCGGCCCCCGACACGTCCTCGGACCCAGCCTCCAGCTCTGTCGTGCCCTGCCCTGCCCTGCCCCCTCCACGTCCTCGGACGGACCCTCCAGCTCTGTCGTGCCCTGCCCTGCCCTGCCCCCTCCACGGTCCCGGTCCCCCGACACGTCCTCGGACCCTCCACCTCTGTCGTGCCCTGCCCTGGACCCTGAAGCGTCCCCGTTCCCTCCCCCTAGCCCACACACTTACCCGAAGCCTTACGGTAACCCGTCCAGGAATCCGCACACGTACGCTAACGACACTCACCCGTCCTGGTTTTTCCAGGCTCTTGATACTACTTGCCAAATTGCAAAGCAACCATGTCTCCCCACTATTCTAATATCCATTTAGGCAGGTATTCGAAGAAGTAGAGTTTGTTTGGGTGCGTGTGTTTGAATGCATGAAAAGTAGACCGAGAAGGCCCTTCGTGGGATTCAGATGGACTCCATGTAAGTCTGGTGTCCAGGAGCCAAGGTCCCGTCGTACCAAACGGCGGCTTGGCTGCTTCAGTGTGTGAGTGTAGGCCTGTGGCTCTTAGAAACGGGATAGTGGGCATAGAGTCCCTCCGGTGGCTCTCCTATGCTTGAATTCTCCTGTGAGTTCCTAATGGGGAGCAATTGATCAAGGCAATGCTTCATTCCTACAGAGAACTCTGTAGTTCTCTTCCTCGAGGACCAGAAAGTCAGAAAACCCTTTCTGTTTCCAACCAGATTCTGTGTGCACAGTGCTCTGGGATCCAGCCTAGGACCTACCTGTACATAGAGATTCACGTCTGCACTGCTGCACAGGTAAGGGAAATCGCCTCCTGCTTTCAGGCGAGCCCTCCGGGCATTAGGATACAGTTTGGACATTGCTTCTTGAGCTTCAGTTGAAAGTGCACTCTGGGCCAACACCTGGAAGAGAACACGAGGCCCAAAGTGTTATTGCAATGTGTTCTTTGCATGTTCAGCAGAGGGCCGCCCCCCCGCCCAAACCTTACGCTAACCCCTACTCTCCTCCTATCCCGTACACTAACACTAACAAACACTAAGCCGTCCCCTAACCCGTCGTCATACCCTGAGCTGTACCCTCAACCCTACCCGAACCCGTAACCTAAAACGCAACGTAAGCCTGCCCCATCGTCGGACCCGAAACTGGACCCTACCCCATACCCGTTCCCTTCCCCTACTCCGAATTCATACACTACCACTAGCATGTACCCTAAAGCAAGCCTGATCCCGAACCCGTACCCTAATACGTCCCCTAACAACTGTAACCCTTCCCCTTCCCCGAACCATACCCTACTCCTAACCCGTACACTCACACTAACCCATCCCCTAACCCTTCCCCTAACTTGGATCCTAATCTGTACCTTCAACCGTACCCATTCCCGAACCGTAACCCTCATCCTAACCCACACACTAACAAACACCACCCCGTAGCCTAAAACGGCCCCTCATCCTACCCCATCGTCGGACCCGAAACTGGACCCTACTCCTAACCCTTACCCTAACATGTCACATACTCCGAACCCGTCCACTAACACGTCCCCTGATACGAATTCGTACCCGAACAGTAACCCGGAGTCTAACAGTACCCTACACCTAACGCATTGTCGGACCCTAACCTGTCCCCTAAACCGAGCCCGATCCCTAACCCTAACCCTAACCCGTCCCCTAAGCCGAAAGCCTCCACTAACACTTACCCTCACCGTAATCCGTTTTCGTACCCTAACGCTCACCCTAGCCCTTAGCCTTCATACTACCCCAGACCCTAACCCGTCCCCTAGCCCAAATCCCTTGTTGGACCCTAAACTGTCCACTGGACCGTCCCTCTTCCCTAATCCTAGGCAGAACCCTCAACCTTACGCTAACCCAGACACGAACACTCATCTGTACCCTAACACGTACCCTGAAGCAAGCGTACCCATTCCCGGACCCGGACCCTAACAAGTACTCGAAGCCTAACTCGTTGTCGGACCCGTACCTGGACCCGAAACCTTCCCTGTTCCTGAACCCTAAACCCACCCAAAAGCCCTTCCCCTAACTAACTCGTACCGTACCCTAATCCTAATCTGTACACTAACCCGTACCCTAACACATACCCTCACCTGGACCCCGATCCTCGAACGACTCCTAACCCGTACCCGAACACTGACCCGTTGTCGGACCCGTACCTGGACCCGAAACCATATCTCGTCCCTAACCAGAACCCTTCACCGACCGTACACTAACCCTCACCCTCACCCTCACGCTAAGCCTTCTCCGTAACCTGGACCGTAAGCCTGTCCCGTTGTCGTGCCCTGCCCTGCCCCCTCCACGGTCCCCGTCCCCCGACACGTCCTCGGACCCACCCTCCAGCTCTGCCCTGCCCTGCCCTGCCCTGCCCCCTCCACGGTCCCCGTCCCGCGACACGTCCTCGGACGGACCCTCCAGCTCTGCCCTGCCCTGCCCTGCCCTGCCCCCTCCACGGTCCCCGTTCCCTATCCTAAGCCGTCCCCCGACACGTCCTCGGACGGACCCTCCACCTGTGCCCTGCCCCCTCCACGGTCCCCGGCCCCCGACACGTCCTCGGACCCAGCCTCCAGCTCTGTCGTGCCCTGCCCTGCCCTGCCCCCTCCACGTCCTCGGACGGACCCTCCAGCTCTGTCGTGCCCTGCCCTGCCCTGCCCCCTCCACGGTCCCGGTCCCCCGACACGTCCTCGGACCCTCCACCTCTGTCGTGCCCTGCCCTGGACCCTGAAGCGTCCCCGTTCCCTCCCCCTAGCCCACACACTTACCCGAAGCCTTACGGTAACCCGTCCAGGAATCCGCACACGTACGCTAACGACACTCACCCGTCCTGGTTTTTCCAGGCTCTTGATACTACTTGCCAAATTGCAAAGCAACCATGTCTCCCCACTATTCTAATATCCATTTAGGCAGGTATTCGAAGAAGTAGAGTTTGTTTGGGTGCGTGTGTTTGAATGCATGAAAAGTAGACCGAGAAGGCCCTTCGTGGGATTCAGATGGACTCCATGTAAGTCTGGTGTCCAGGAGCCAAGGTCCCGTCGTACCAAACGGCGGCTTGGCTGCTTCAGTGTGTGAGTGTAGGCCTGTGGCTCTTAGAAACGGGATAGTGGGCATAGAGTCCCTCCGGTGGCTCTCCTATGCTTGAATTCTCCTGTGAGTTCCTAATGGGGAGCAATTGATCAAGGCAATGCTTCATTCCTACAGAGAACTCTGTAGTTCTCTTCCTCGAGGACCAGAAAGTCAGAAAACCCTTTCTGTTTCCAACCAGATTCTGTGTGCACAGTGCTCTGGGATCCAGCCTAGGACCTACCTGTACATAGAGATTCACGTCTGCACTGCTGCACAGGTAAGGGAAATCGCCTCCTGCTTTCAGGCGAGCCCTCCGGGCATTAGGATACAGTTTGGACATTGCTTCTTGAGCTTCAGTTGAAAGTGCACTCTGGGCCAACACCTGGAAGAGAACACGAGGCCCAAAGTGTTATTGCAATGTGTTCTTTGCATGTTCAGCAGAGGGCCGCCCCCCCGCCCAAACCTTACGCTAACCCCTACTCTCCTCCTATCCCGTACACTAACACTAACAAACACTAAGCCGTCCCCTAACCCGTCGTCATACCCTGAGCTGTACCCTCAACCCTACCCGAACCCGTAACCTAAAACGCAACGTAAGCCTGCCCCATCGTCGGACCCGAAACTGGACCCTACCCCATACCCGTTCCCTTCCCCTACTCCGAATTCATACACTACCACTAGCATGTACCCTAAAGCAAGCCTGATCCCGAACCCGTACCCTAATACGTCCCCTAACAACTGTAACCCTTCCCCTTCCCCGAACCATACCCTACTCCTAACCCGTACACTCACACTAACCCATCCCCTAACCCTTCCCCTAACTTGGATCCTAATCTGTACCTTCAACCGTACCCATTCCCGAACCGTAACCCTCATCCTAACCCACACACTAACAAACACCACCCCGTAGCCTAAAACGGCCCCTCATCCTACCCCATCGTCGGACCCGAAACTGGACCCTACTCCTAACCCTTACCCTAACATGTCACATACTCCGAACCCGTCCACTAACACGTCCCCTGATACGAATTCGTACCCGAACAGTAACCCGGAGTCTAACAGTACCCTACACCTAACGCATTGTCGGACCCTAACCTGTCCCCTAAACCGAGCCCGATCCCTAACCCTAACCCTAACCCGTCCCCTAAGCCGAAAGCCTCCACTAACACTTACCCTCACCGTAATCCGTTTTCGTACCCTAACGCTCACCCTAGCCCTTAGCCTTCATACTACCCCAGACCCTAACCCGTCCCCTAGCCCAAATCCCTTGTTGGACCCTAAACTGTCCACTGGACCGTCCCTCTTCCCTAATCCTAGGCAGAACCCTCAACCTTACGCTAACCCAGACACGAACACTCATCTGTACCCTAACACGTACCCTGAAGCAAGCGTACCCATTCCCGGACCCGGACCCTAACAAGTACTCGAAGCCTAACTCGTTGTCGGACCCGTACCTGGACCCGAAACCTTCCCTGTTCCTGAACCCTAAACCCACCCAAAAGCCCTTCCCCTAACTAACTCGTACCGTACCCTAATCCTAATCTGTACACTAACCCGTACCCTAACACATACCCTCACCTGGACCCCGATCCTCGAACGACTCCTAACCCGTACCCGAACACTGACCCGTTGTCGGACCCGTACCTGGACCCGAAACCATATCTCGTCCCTAACCAGAACCCTTCACCGACCGTACACTAACCCTCACCCTCACCCTCACGCTAAGCCTTCTCCGTAACCTGGACCGTAAGCCTGTCCCGTTGTCGTGCCCTGCCCTGCCCCCTCCACGGTCCCCGTCCCCCGACACGTCCTCGGACCCACCCTCCAGCTCTGCCCTGCCCTGCCCTGCCCTGCCCCCTCCACGGTCCCCGTCCCGCGACACGTCCTCGGACGGACCCTCCAGCTCTGCCCTGCCCTGCCCTGCCCTGCCCCCTCCACGGTCCCCGTGCCCTATCCTAAGCCGTCCCCCGACACGTCCTCGGACGGACCCTCCACCTGTGCCCTGCCCCCTCCACGGTCCCCGGCCCCCGACACGTCCTCGGACCCAGCCTCCAGCTCTGTCGTGCCCTGCCCTGCCCTGCCCCCTCCACGTCCTCGGACGGACCCTCCAGCTCTGTCGTGCCCTGCCCTGCCCTGCCCCCTCCACGGTCCCGGTCCCCCGACACGTCCTCGGACCCTCCACCTCTGTCGTGCCCTGCCCTGGACCCTGAAGCGTCCCCGTTCCCTCCCCCTAGCCCACACACTTACCCGAAGCCTTACGGTAACCCGTCCAGGAATCCGCACACGTACGCTAACGACACTCACCCGTCCTGGTTTTTCCAGGCTCTTGATACTACTTGCCAAATTGCAAAGCAACCATGTCTCCCCACTATTCTAATATCCATTTAGGCAGGTATTCGAAGAAGTAGAGTTTGTTTGGGTGCGTGTGTTTGAATGCATGAAAAGTAGACCGAGAAGGCCCTTCGTGGGATTCAGATGGACTCCATGTAAGTCTGGTGTCCAGGAGCCAAGGTCCCGTCGTACCAAACGGCGGCTTGGCTGCTTCAGTGTGTGAGTGTAGGCCTGTGGCTCTTAGAAACGGGATAGTGGGCATAGAGTCCCTCCGGTGGCTCTCCTATGCTTGAATTCTCCTGTGAGTTCCTAATGGGGAGCAATTGATCAAGGCAATGCTTCATTCCTACAGAGAGAGAACTCTGTAGTTCTCTTCCTCGAGGACCAGAAAGTCAGAAAACCCTTTCTGTTTCCAACCAGATTCTGTGTGCACAGTGCTCTGGGATCCAGCCTAGGACCTACCTGTACATAGAGATTCACGTCTGCACTGCTGCACAGGTAAGGGAAATCGCCTCCTGCTTTCAGGCGAGCCCTCCGGGCATTAGGATACAGTTTGGACATTGCTTCTTGAGCTTCAGTTGAAAGTGCACTCTGGGCCAACACCTGGAAGAGAACACGAGGCCCAAAGTGTTATTGCAATGTGTTCTTTGCATGTTCAGCAGAGGGCCGCCCCCCCGCCCAAACCTTACGCTAACCCCTACTCTCCTCCTATCCCGTACACTAACACTAACAAACACTAAGCCGTCCCCTAACCCGTCGTCATACCCTGAGCTGTACCCTCAACCCTACCCGAACCCGTAACCTAAAACGCAACGTAAGCCTGCCCCATCGTCGGACCCGAAACTGGACCCTACCCCATACCCGTTCCCTTCCCCTACTCCGAATTCATACACTACCACTAGCATGTACCCTAAAGCAAGCCTGATCCCGAACCCGTACCCTAATACGTCCCCTAACAACTGTAACCCTTCCCCTTCCCCGAACCATACCCTACTCCTAACCCGTACACTCACACTAACCCATCCCCTAACCCTTCCCCTAACTTGGATCCTAATCTGTACCTTCAACCGTACCCATTCCCGAACCGTAACCCTCATCCTAACCCACACACTAACAAACACCACCCCGTAGCCTAAAACGGCCCCTCATCCTACCCCATCGTCGGACCCGAAACTGGACCCTACTCCTAACCCTTACCCTAACATGTCACATACTCCGAACCCGTCCACTAACACGTCCCCTGATACGAATTCGTACCCGAACAGTAACCCGGAGTCTAACAGTACCCTACACCTAACGCATTGTCGGACCCTAACCTGTCCCCTAAACCGAGCCCGATCCCTAACCCTAACCCTAACCCGTCCCCTAAGCCGAAAGCCTCCACTAACACTTACCCTCACCGTAATCCGTTTTCGTACCCTAACGCTCACCCTAGCCCTTAGCCTTCATACTACCCCAGACCCTAACCCGTCCCCTAGCCCAAATCCCTTGTTGGACCCTAAACTGTCCACTGGACCGTCCCTCTTCCCTAATCCTAGGCAGAACCCTCAACCTTACGCTAACCCAGACACGAACACTCATCTGTACCCTGAAGCAAGCGTACCCATTCCCGGACCCGGACCCTAACAAGTACTCGAAGCCTAACTCGTTGTCGGACCCGTACCTGGACCCGAAACCTTCCCTGTTCCTGAACCCTAAACCCACCCAAAAGCCCTTCCCCTAACTAACTCGTACCGTACCCTAATCCTAATCTGTACACTAACCCGTACCCTAACACATACCCTCACCTGGACCCCGATCCTCGAACGACTCCTAACCCGTACCCGAACACTGACCCGTTGTCGGACCCGTACCTGGACCCGAAACCATATCTCGTCCCTAACCAGAACCCTTCACCGACCGTACACTAACCCTCACCCTCACCCTCACGCTAAGCCTTCTCCGTAACCTGGACCGTAAGCCTGTCCCGTTGTCGTGCCCTGCCCTGCCCCCTCCACGGTCCCCGTCCCCCGACACGTCCTCGGACCCACCCTCCAGCTCTGCCCTGCCCTGCCCTGCCCTGCCCCCTCCACGGTCCCCGTCCCGCGACACGTCCTCGGACGGACCCTCCAGCTCTGCCCTGCCCTGCCCTGCCCTGCCCCCTCCACGGTCCCCGTGCCCTATCCTAAGCCGTCCCCCGACACGTCCTCGGACGGACCCTCCACCTGTGCCCTGCCCCCTCCACGGTCCCCGGCCCCCGACACGTCCTCGGACCCAGCCTCCAGCTCTGTCGTGCCCTGCCCTGCCCTGCCCCCTCCACGTCCTCGGACGGACCCTCCAGCTCTGTCGTGCCCTGCCCTGCCCTGCCCCCTCCACGGTCCCGGTCCCCCGACACGTCCTCGGACCCTCCACCTCTGTCGTGCCCTGCCCTGGACCCTGAAGCGTCCCCGTTCCCTCCCCCTAGCCCACACACTTACCCGAAGCCTTACGGTAACCCGTCCAGGAATCCGCACACGTACGCTAACGACACTCACCCGTCCTGGTTTTTCCAGGCTCTTGATACTACTTGCCAAATTGCAAAGCAACCATGTCTCCCCACTATTCTAATATCCATTTAGGCAGGTATTCGAAGAAGTAGAGTTTGTTTGGGTGCGTGTGTTTGAATGCATGAAAAGTAGACCGAGAAGGCCCTTCGTGGGATTCAGATGGACTCCATGTAAGTCTGGTGTCCAGGAGCCAAGGTCCCGTCGTACCAAACGGCGGCTTGGCTGCTTCAGTGTGTGAGTGTAGGCCTGTGGCTCTTAGAAACGGGATAGTGGGCATAGAGTCCCTCCGGTGGCTCTCCTATGCTTGAATTCTCCTGTGAGTTCCTAATGGGGAGCAATTGATCAAGGCAATGCTTCATTCCTACAGAGAGAGAACTCTGTAGTTCTCTTCCTCGAGGACCAGAAAGTCAGAAAACCCTTTCTGTTTCCAACCAGATTCTGTGTGCACAGTGCTCTGGGATCCAGCCTAGGACCTACCTGTACATAGAGATTCACGTCTGCACTGCTGCACAGGTAAGGGAAATCGCCTCCTGCTTTCAGGCGAGCCCTCCGGGCATTAGGATACAGTTTGGACATTGCTTCTTGAGCTTCAGTTGAAAGTGCACTCTGGGCCAACACCTGGAAGAGAACACGAGGCCCAAAGTGTGATTGCAATGTGTTCTTTGCATGTTCAGCAGAGGGCCGCCCCCCCGCCCAAACCTTACGCTAACCCCTACTCTCCTCCTATCCCGTACACTAACACTAACAAACACTAAGCCGTCCCCTAACCCGTCGTCATACCCTGAGCTGTACCCTCAACCCTACCCGAACCCGTAACCTAAAACGCAACGTAAGCCTGCCCCATCGTCGGACCCGAAACTGGACCCTACCCCATACCCGTTCCCTTCCCCTACTCCGAATTCATACACTACCACTAGCATGTACCCTAAAGCAAGCCTGATCCCGAACCCGTACCCTAATACGTCCCCTAACAACTGTAACCCTTCCCCTTCCCCGAACCATACCCTACTCCTAACCCGTACACTCACACTAACCCATCCCCTAACCCTTCCCCTAACTTGGATCCTAATCTGTACCTTCAACCGTACCCATTCCCGAACCGTAACCCTCATCCTAACCCACACACTAACAAACACCACCCCGTAGCCTAAAACGGCCCCTCATCCTACCCCATCGTCGGACCCGAAACTGGACCCTACTCCTAACCCTTACCCTAACATGTCACATACTCCGAACCCGTCCACTAACACGTCCCCTGATACGAATTCGTACCCGAACAGTAACCCGGAGTCTAACAGTACCCTACACCTAACGCATTGTCGGACCCTAACCTGTCCCCTAAACCGAGCCCGATCCCTAACCCTAACCCTAACCCGTCCCCTAAGCCGAAAGCCTCCACTAACACTTACCCTCACCGTAATCCGTTTTCGTACCCTAACGCTCACCCTAGCCCTTAGCCTTCATACTACCCCAGACCCTAACCCGTCCCCTAGCCCAAATCCCTTGTTGGACCCTAAACTGTCCACTGGACCGTCCCTCTTCCCTAATCCTAGGCAGAACCCTCAACCTTACGCTAACCCAGACACGAACACTCATCTGTACCCTAACACGTACCCTGAAGCAAGCGTACCCATTCCCGGACCCGGACCCTAACAAGTACTCGAAGCCTAACTCGTTGTCGGACCCGTACCTGGACCCGAAACCTTCCCTGTTCCTGAACCCTAAACCCACCCAAAAGCCCTTCCCCTAACTAACTCGTACCGTACCCTAATCCTAATCTGTACACTAACCCGTACCCTAACACATACCCTCACCTGGACCCCGATCCTCGAACGACTCCTAACCCGTACCCGAACACTGACCCGTTGTCGGACCCGTACCTGGACCCGAAACCATATCTCGTCCCTAACCAGAACCCTTCACCGACCGTACACTAACCCTCACCCTCACCCTCACGCTAAGCCTTCTCCGTAACCTGGACCGTAAGCCTGTCCCGTTGTCGTGCCCTGCCCTGCCCCCTCCACGGTCCCCGTCCCCCGACACGTCCTCGGACCCACCCTCCAGCTCTGCCCTGCCCTGCCCTGCCCTGCCCCCTCCACGGTCCCCGTCCCGCGACACGTCCTCGGACGGACCCTCCAGCTCTGCCCTGCCCTGCCCTGCCCTGCCCCCTCCACGGTCCCCGTGCCCTATCCTAAGCCGTCCCCCGACACGTCCTCGGACGGACCCTCCACCTGTGCCCTGCCCCCTCCACGGTCCCCGGCCCCCGACACGTCCTCGGACCCAGCCTCCAGCTCTGTCGTGCCCTGCCCTGCCCTGCCCCCTCCACGTCCTCGGACGGACCCTCCAGCTCTGTCGTGCCCTGCCCTGCCCTGCCCCCTCCACGGTCCCGGTCCCCCGACACGTCCTCGGACCCTCCACCTCTGTCGTGCCCTGCCCTGGACCCTGAAGCGTCCCCGTTCCCTCCCCCTAGCCCACACACTTACCCGAAGCCTTACGGTAACCCGTCCAGGAATCCGCACACGTACGCTAACGACACTCACCCGTCCTGGTTTTTCCAGGCTCTTGATACTACTTGCCAAATTGCAAAGCAACCATGTCTCCCCACTATTCTAATATCCATTTAGGCAGGTATTCGAAGAAGTAGAGTTTGTTTGGGTGCGTGTGTTTGAATGCATGAAAAGTAGACCGAGAAGGCCCTTCGTGGGATTCAGATGGACTCCATGTAAGTCTGGTGTCCAGGAGCCAAGGTCCCGTCGTACCAAACGGCGGCTTGGCTGCTTCAGTGTGTGAGTGTAGGCCTGTGGCTCTTAGAAACGGGATAGTGGGCATAGAGTCCCTCCGGTGGCTCTCCTATGCTTGAATTCTCCTGTGAGTTCCTAATGGGGAGCAATTGATCAAGGCAATGCTTCATTCCTACAGAGAGAGAACTCTGTAGTTCTCTTCCTCGAGGACCAGAAAGTCAGAAAACCCTTTCTGTTTCCAACCAGATTCTGTGTGCACAGTGCTCTGGGATCCAGCCTAGGACCTACCTGTACATAGAGATTCACGTCTGCACTGCTGCACAGGTAAGGGAAATCGCCTCCTGCTTTCAGGCGAGCCCTCCGGGCATTAGGATACAGTTTGGACATTGCTTCTTGAGCTTCAGTTGAAAGTGCACTCTGGGCCAACACCTGGAAGAGAACACGAGGCCCAAAGTGTGATTGCAATGTGTTCTTTGCATGTTCAGCAGAGGGCCGCCCCCCCGCCCAAACCTTACGCTAACCCCTACTCTCCTCCTATCCCGTACACTAACACTAACAAACACTAAGCCGTCCCCTAACCCGTCGTCATACCCTGAGCTGTACCCTCAACCCTACCCGAACCCGTAACCTAAAACGCAACGTAAGCCTGCCCCATCGTCGGACCCGAAACTGGACCCTACCCCATACCCGTTCCCTTCCCCTACTCCGAATTCATACACTACCACTAGCATGTACCCTAAAGCAAGCCTGATCCCGAACCCGTACCCTAATACGTCCCCTAACAACTGTAACCCTTCCCCTTCCCCGAACCATACCCTACTCCTAACCCGTACACTCACACTAACCCATCCCCTAACCCTTCCCCTAACTTGGATCCTAATCTGTACCTTCAACCGTACCCATTCCCGAACCGTAACCCTCATCCTAACCCACACACTAACAAACACCACCCCGTAGCCTAAAACGGCCCCTCATCCTACCCCATCGTCGGACCCGAAACTGGACCCTACTCCTAACCCTTACCCTAACATGTCACATACTCCGAACCCGTCCACTAACACGTCCCCTGATACGAATTCGTACCCGAACAGTAACCCGGAGTCTAACAGTACCCTACACCTAACGCATTGTCGGACCCTAACCTGTCCCCTAAACCGAGCCCGATCCCTAACCCTAACCCTAACCCGTCCCCTAAGCCGAAAGCCTCCACTAACACTTACCCTCACCGTAATCCGTTTTCGTACCCTAACGCTCACCCTAGCCCTTAGCCTTCATACTACCCCAGACCCTAACCCGTCCCCTAGCCCAAATCCCTTGTTGGACCCTAAACTGTCCACTGGACCGTCCCTCTTCCCTAATCCTAGGCAGAACCCTCAACCTTACGCTAACCCAGACACGAACACTCATCTGTACCCTAACACGTACCCTGAAGCAAGCGTACCCATTCCCGGACCCGGACCCTAACAAGTACTCGAAGCCTAACTCGTTGTCGGACCCGTACCTGGACCCGAAACCTTCCCTGTTCCTGAACCCTAAACCCACCCAAAAGCCCTTCCCCTAACTAACTCGTACCGTACCCTAATCCTAATCTGTACACTAACCCGTACCCTAACACATACCCTCACCTGGACCCCGATCCTCGAACGACTCCTAACCCGTACCCGAACACTGACCCGTTGTCGGACCCGTACCTGGACCCGAAACCATATCTCGTCCCTAACCAGAACCCTTCACCGACCGTACACTAACCCTCACCCTCACCCTCACGCTAAGCCTTCTCCGTAACCTGGACCGTAAGCCTGTCCCGTTGTCGTGCCCTGCCCTGCCCCCTCCACGGTCCCCGTCCCCCGACACGTCCTCGGACCCACCCTCCAGCTCTGCCCTGCCCTGCCCTGCCCTGCCCCCTCCACGGTCCCCGTCCCGCGACACGTCCTCGGACGGACCCTCCAGCTCTGCCCTGCCCTGCCCTGCCCTGCCCCCTCCACGGTCCCCGTGCCCTATCCTAAGCCGTCCCCCGACACGTCCTCGGACGGACCCTCCACCTGTGCCCTGCCCCCTCCACGGTCCCCGGCCCCCGACACGTCCTCGGACCCAGCCTCCAGCTCTGTCGTGCCCTGCCCTGCCCTGCCCCCTCCACGTCCTCGGACGGACCCTCCAGCTCTGTCGTGCCCTGCCCTGCCCTGCCCCCTCCACGGTCCCGGTCCCCCGACACGTCCTCGGACCCTCCACCTCTGTCGTGCCCTGCCCTGGACCCTGAAGCGTCCCCGTTCCCTCCCCCTAGCCCACACACTTACCCGAAGCCTTACGGTAACCCGTCCAGGAATCCGCACACGTACGCTAACGACACTCACCCGTCCTGGTTTTTCCAGGCTCTTGATACTACTTGCCAAATTGCAAAGCAACCATGTCTCCCCACTATTCTAATATCCATTTAGGCAGGTATTCGAAGAAGTAGAGTTTGTTTGGGTGCGTGTGTTTGAATGCATGAAAAGTAGACCGAGAAGGCCCTTCGTGGGATTCAGATGGACTCCATGTAAGTCTGGTGTCCAGGAGCCAAGGTCCCGTCGTACCAAACGGCGGCTTGGCTGCTTCAGTGTGTGAGTGTAGGCCTGTGGCTCTTAGAAACGGGATAGTGGGCATAGAGTCCCTCCGGTGGCTCTCCTATGCTTGAATTCTCCTGTGAGTTCCTAATGGGGAGCAATTGATCAAGGCAATGCTTCATTCCTACAGAGAGAGAACTCTGTAGTTCTCTTCCTCGAGGACCAGAAAGTCAGAAAACCCTTTCTGTTTCCAACCAGATTCTGTGTGCACAGTGCTCTGGGATCCAGCCTAGGACCTACCTGTACATAGAGATTCACGTCTGCACTGCTGCACAGGTAAGGGAAATCGCCTCCTGCTTTCAGGCGAGCCCTCCGGGCATTAGGATACAGTTTGGACATTGCTTCTTGAGCTTCAGTTGAAAGTGCACTCTGGGCCAACACCTGGAAGAGAACACGAGGCCCAAAGTGTTATTGCAATGTGTTCTTTGCATGTTCAGCAGAGGGCCGCCCCCCCGCCCAAACCTTACGCTAACCCCTACTCTCCTCCTATCCCGTACACTAACACTAACAAACACTAAGCCGTCCCCTAACCCGTCGTCATACCCTGAGCTGTACCCTCAACCCTACCCGAACCCGTAACCTAAAACGCAACGTAAGCCTGCCCCATCGTCGGACCCGAAACTGGACCCTACCCCATACCCGTTCCCTTCCCCTACTCCGAATTCATACACTACCACTAGCATGTACCCTAAAGCAAGCCTGATCCCGAACCCGTACCCTAATACGTCCCCTAACAACTGTAACCCTTCCCCTTCCCCGAACCATACCCTACTCCTAACCCGTACACTCACACTAACCCATCCCCTAACCCTTCCCCTAACTTGGATCCTAATCTGTACCTTCAACCGTACCCATTCCCGAACCGTAACCCTCATCCTAACCCACACACTAACAAACACCACCCCGTAGCCTAAAACGGCCCCTCATCCTACCCCATCGTCGGAC
Organism: Orcinus orca; assembly: GCF_937001465.1. Classification (NCBI taxonomy): domain Eukaryota; kingdom Metazoa; phylum Chordata; class Mammalia; order Artiodactyla; family Delphinidae; genus Orcinus; species Orcinus orca. The sequence goes on along the minus strand of NC_064561.1, from coordinate 48,077,088 downwards.
CCGAAACTGGACCCTACTCCTAACCCTTACCCTAACATGTCACATACTCCGAACCCGTCCACTAACACGTCCCCTGATACGAATTCGTACCCGAACAGTAACCCGGAGTCTAACAGTACCCTACACCTAACGCATTGTCGGACCCTAACCTGTCCCCTAAACCGAGCCCGATCCCTAACCCTAACCCTAACCCGTCCCCTAAGCCGAAAGCCTCCACTAACACTTACCCTCACCGTAATCCGTTTTCGTACCCTAACGCTCACCCTAGCCCTTAGCCTTCATACTACCCCAGACCCTAACCCGTCCCCTAGCCCAAATCCCTTGTTGGACCCTAAACTGTCCACTGGACCGTCCCTCTTCCCTAATCCTAGGCAGAACCCTCAACCTTACGCTAACCCAGACACGAACACTCATCTGTACCCTGAAGCAAGCGTACCCATTCCCGGACCCGGACCCTAACAAGTACTCGAAGCCTAACTCGTTGTCGGACCCGTACCTGGACCCGAAACCTTCCCTGTTCCTGAACCCTAAACCCACCCAAAAGCCCTTCCCCTAACTAACTCGTACCGTACCCTAATCCTAATCTGTACACTAACCCGTACCCTAACACATACCCTCACCTGGACCCCGATCCTCGAACGACTCCTAACCCGTACCCGAACACTGACCCGTTGTCGGACCCGTACCTGGACCCGAAACCATATCTCGTCCCTAACCAGAACCCTTCACCGACCGTACACTAACCCTCACCCTCACCCTCACGCTAAGCCTTCTCCGTAACCTGGACCGTAAGCCTGTCCCGTTGTCGTGCCCTGCCCTGCCCCCTCCACGGTCCCCGTCCCCCGACACGTCCTCGGACCCACCCTCCAGCTCTGCCCTGCCCTGCCCTGCCCTGCCCCCTCCACGGTCCCCGTCCCGCGACACGTCCTCGGACGGACCCTCCAGCTCTGCCCTGCCCTGCCCTGCCCTGCCCCCTCCACGGTCCCCGTGCCCTATCCTAAGCCGTCCCCCGACACGTCCTCGGACGGACCCTCCACCTGTGCCCTGCCCCCTCCACGGTCCCCGGCCCCCGACACGTCCTCGGACCCAGCCTCCAGCTCTGTCGTGCCCTGCCCTGCCCTGCCCCCTCCACGTCCTCGGACGGACCCTCCAGCTCTGTCGTGCCCTGCCCTGCCCTGCCCCCTCCACGGTCCCGGTCCCCCGACACGTCCTCGGACCCTCCACCTCTGTCGTGCCCTGCCCTGGACCCTGAAGCGTCCCCGTTCCCTCCCCCTAGCCCACACACTTACCCGAAGCCTTACGGTAACCCGTCCAGGAATCCGCACACGTACGCTAACGACACTCACCCGTCCTGGTTTTTCCAGGCTCTTGATACTACTTGCCAAATTGCAAAGCAACCATGTCTCCCCACTATTCTAATATCCATTTAGGCAGGTATTCGAAGAAGTAGAGTTTGTTTGGGTGCGTGTGTTTGAATGCATGAAAAGTAGACCGAGAAGGCCCTTCGTGGGATTCAGATGGACTCCATGTAAGTCTGGTGTCCAGGAGCCAAGGTCCCGTCGTACCAAACGGCGGCTTGGCTGCTTCAGTGTGTGAGTGTAGGCCTGTGGCTCTTAGAAACGGGATAGTGGGCATAGAGTCCCTCCGGTGGCTCTCCTATGCTTGAATTCTCCTGTGAGTTCCTAATGGGGAGCAATTGATCAAGGCAATGCTTCATTCCTACAGAGAGAGAACTCTGTAGTTCTCTTCCTCGAGGACCAGAAAGTCAGAAAACCCTTTCTGTTTCCAACCAGATTCTGTGTGCACAGTGCTCTGGGATCCAGCCTAGGACCTACCTGTACATAGAGATTCACGTCTGCACTGCTGCACAGGTAAGGGAAATCGCCTCCTGCTTTCAGGCGAGCCCTCCGGGCATTAGGATACAGTTTGGACATTGCTTCTTGAGCTTCAGTTGAAAGTGCACTCTGGGCCAACACCTGGAAGAGAACACGAGGCCCAAAGTGTGATTGCAATGTGTTCTTTGCATGTTCAGCAGAGGGCCGCCCCCCCGCCCAAACCTTACGCTAACCCCTACTCTCCTCCTATCCCGTACACTAACACTAACAAACACTAAGCCGTCCCCTAACCCGTCGTCATACCCTGAGCTGTACCCTCAACCCTACCCGAACCCGTAACCTAAAACGCAACGTAAGCCTGCCCCATCGTCGGACCCGAAACTGGACCCTACCCCATACCCGTTCCCTTCCCCTACTCCGAATTCATACACTACCACTAGCATGTACCCTAAAGCAAGCCTGATCCCGAACCCGTACCCTAATACGTCCCCTAACAACTGTAACCCTTCCCCTTCCCCGAACCATACCCTACTCCTAACCCGTACACTCACACTAACCCATCCCCTAACCCTTCCCCTAACTTGGATCCTAATCTGTACCTTCAACCGTACCCATTCCCGAACCGTAACCCTCATCCTAACCCACACACTAACAAACACCACCCCGTAGCCTAAAACGGCCCCTCATCCTACCCCATCGTCGGACCCGAAACTGGACCCTACTCCTAACCCTTACCCTAACATGTCACATACTCCGAACCCGTCCACTAACACGTCCCCTGATACGAATTCGTACCCGAACAGTAACCCGGAGTCTAACAGTACCCTACACCTAACGCATTGTCGGACCCTAACCTGTCCCCTAAACCGAGCCCGATCCCTAACCCTAACCCTAACCCGTCCCCTAAGCCGAAAGCCTCCACTAACACTTACCCTCACCGTAATCCGTTTTCGTACCCTAACGCTCACCCTAGCCCTTAGCCTTCATACTACCCCAGACCCTAACCCGTCCCCTAGCCCAAATCCCTTGTTGGACCCTAAACTGTCCACTGGACCGTCCCTCTTCCCTAATCCTAGGCAGAACCCTCAACCTTACGCTAACCCAGACACGAACACTCATCTGTACCCTAACACGTACCCTGAAGCAAGCGTACCCATTCCCGGACCCGGACCCTAACAAGTACTCGAAGCCTAACTCGTTGTCGGACCCGTACCTGGACCCGAAACCTTCCCTGTTCCTGAACCCTAAACCCACCCAAAAGCCCTTCCCCTAACTAACTCGTACCGTACCCTAATCCTAATCTGTACACTAACCCGTACCCTAACACATACCCTCACCTGGACCCCGATCCTCGAACGACTCCTAACCCGTACCCGAACACTGACCCGTTGTCGGACCCGTACCTGGACCCGAAACCATATCTCGTCCCTAACCAGAACCCTTCACCGACCGTACACTAACCCTCACCCTCACCCTCACGCTAAGCCTTCTCCGTAACCTGGACCGTAAGCCTGTCCCGTTGTCGTGCCCTGCCCTGCCCCCTCCACGGTCCCCGTCCCCCGACACGTCCTCGGACCCACCCTCCAGCTCTGCCCTGCCCTGCCCTGCCCTGCCCCCTCCACGGTCCCCGTCCCGCGACACGTCCTCGGACGGACCCTCCAGCTCTGCCCTGCCCTGCCCTGCCCTGCCCCCTCCACGGTCCCCGTGCCCTATCCTAAGCCGTCCCCCGACACGTCCTCGGACGGACCCTCCACCTGTGCCCTGCCCCCTCCACGGTCCCCGGCCCCCGACACGTCCTCGGACCCAGCCTCCAGCTCTGTCGTGCCCTGCCCTGCCCTGCCCCCTCCACGTCCTCGGACGGACCCTCCAGCTCTGTCGTGCCCTGCCCTGCCCTGCCCCCTCCACGGTCCCGGTCCCCCGACACGTCCTCGGACCCTCCACCTCTGTCGTGCCCTGCCCTGGACCCTGAAGCGTCCCCGTTCCCTCCCCCTAGCCCACACACTTACCCGAAGCCTTACGGTAACCCGTCCAGGAATCCGCACACGTACGCTAACGACACTCACCCGTCCTGGTTTTTCCAGGCTCTTGATACTACTTGCCAAATTGCAAAGCAACCATGTCTCCCCACTATTCTAATATCCATTTAGGCAGGTATTCGAAGAAGTAGAGTTTGTTTGGGTGCGTGTGTTTGAATGCATGAAAAGTAGACCGAGAAGGCCCTTCGTGGGATTCAGATGGACTCCATGTAAGTCTGGTGTCCAGGAGCCAAGGTCCCGTCGTACCAAACGGCGGCTTGGCTGCTTCAGTGTGTGAGTGTAGGCCTGTGGCTCTTAGAAACGGGATAGTGGGCATAGAGTCCCTCCGGTGGCTCTCCTATGCTTGAATTCTCCTGTGAGTTCCTAATGGGGAGCAATTGATCAAGGCAATGCTTCATTCCTACAGAGAGAGAACTCTGTAGTTCTCTTCCTCGAGGACCAGAAAGTCAGAAAACCCTTTCTGTTTCCAACCAGATTCTGTGTGCACAGTGCTCTGGGATCCAGCCTAGGACCTACCTGTACATAGAGATTCACGTCTGCACTGCTGCACAGGTAAGGGAAATCGCCTCCTGCTTTCAGGCGAGCCCTCCGGGCATTAGGATACAGTTTGGACATTGCTTCTTGAGCTTCAGTTGAAAGTGCACTCTGGGCCAACACCTGGAAGAGAACACGAGGCCCAAAGTGTTATTGCAATGTGTTCTTTGCATGTTCAGCAGAGGGCCGCCCCCCCGCCCAAACCTTACGCTAACCCCTACTCTCCTCCTATCCCGTACACTAACACTAACAAACACTAAGCCGTCCCCTAACCCGTCGTCATACCCTGAGCTGTACCCTCAACCCTACCCGAACCCGTAACCTAAAACGCAACGTAAGCCTGCCCCATCGTCGGACCCGAAACTGGACCCTACCCCATACCCGTTCCCTTCCCCTACTCCGAATTCATACACTACCACTAGCATGTACCCTAAAGCAAGCCTGATCCCGAACCCGTACCCTAATACGTCCCCTAACAACTGTAACCCTTCCCCTTCCCCGAACCATACCCTACTCCTAACCCGTACACTCACACTAACCCATCCCCTAACCCTTCCCCTAACTTGGATCCTAATCTGTACCTTCAACCGTACCCATTCCCGAACCGTAACCCTCATCCTAACCCACACACTAACAAACACCACCCCGTAGCCTAAAACGGCCCCTCATCCTACCCCATCGTCGGACCCGAAACTGGACCCTACTCCTAACCCTTACCCTAACATGTCACATACTCCGAACCCGTCCACTAACACGTCCCCTGATACGAATTCGTACCCGAACAGTAACCCGGAGTCTAACAGTACCCTACACCTAACGCATTGTCGGACCCTAACCTGTCCCCTAAACCGAGCCCGATCCCTAACCCTAACCCTAACCCGTCCCCTAAGCCGAAAGCCTCCACTAACACTTACCCTCACCGTAATCCGTTTTCGTACCCTAACGCTCACCCTAGCCCTTAGCCTTCATACTACCCCAGACCCTAACCCGTCCCCTAGCCCAAATCCCTTGTTGGACCCTAAACTGTCCACTGGACCGTCCCTCTTCCCTAATCCTAGGCAGAACCCTCAACCTTACGCTAACCCAGACACGAACACTCATCTGTACCCTAACACGTACCCTGAAGCAAGCGTACCCATTCCCGGACCCGGACCCTAACAAGTACTCGAAGCCTAACTCGTTGTCGGACCCGTACCTGGACCCGAAACCTTCCCTGTTCCTGAACCCTAAACCCACCCAAAAGCCCTTCCCCTAACTAACTCGTACCGTACCCTAATCCTAATCTGTACACTAACCCGTACCCTAACACATACCCTCACCTGGACCCCGATCCTCGAACGACTCCTAACCCGTACCCGAACACTGACCCGTTGTCGGACCCGTACCTGGACCCGAAACCATATCTCGTCCCTAACCAGAACCCTTCACCGACCGTACACTAACCCTCACCCTCACCCTCACGCTAAGCCTTCTCCGTAACCTGGACCGTAAGCCTGTCCCGTTGTCGTGCCCTGCCCTGCCCCCTCCACGGTCCCCGTCCCCCGACACGTCCTCGGACCCACCCTCCAGCTCTGCCCTGCCCTGCCCTGCCCTGCCCCCTCCACGGTCCCCGTCCCGCGACACGTCCTCGGACGGACCCTCCAGCTCTGCCCTGCCCTGCCCTGCCCTGCCCCCTCCACGGTCCCCGTTCCCTATCCTAAGCTGTCCCCCGACACGTCCTCGGACGGACCCTCCACCTGTGCCCTGCCCCCTCCACGGTCCCCGGCCCCCGACACGTCCTCGGACCCACCCTCCAGCTCTGCCCTGCCCTGCCCTGCCCTGCCCCCTCCACGTCCTCGGACGGACCCTCCAGCTCTGCCCTGCCCTGCCCTGCCCTGCCCCCTCCACGGTCCCCGTTCCCTATCCTAAGCCGTCCCCCGACACGTCCTCGGACGGACCCTCCACCTGTGCCCTGCCCCCTCCACGGTCCCCGGCCCCCGACACGTCCTCGGACCCAGCCTCCAGCTCTGTCGTGCCCTGCCCTGCCCTGCCCCCTCCACGTCCTCGGACGGACCCTCCAGCTCTGTCGTGCCCTGCCCTGCCCTGCCCCCTCCACGGTCCCGGTCCCCCGACACGTCCTCGGACCCTCCACCTCTGTCGTGCCCTGCCCTGGACCCTGAAGCGTCCCCGTTCCCTCCCCCTAGCCCACACACTTACCCGAAGCCTTACGGTAACCCGTCCAGGAATCCGCACACGTACGCTAACGACACTCACCCGTCCTGGTTTTTCCAGGCTCTTGATACTACTTGCCAAATTGCAAAGCAACCATGTCTCCCCACTATTCTAATATCCATTTAGGCAGGTATTCGAAGAAGTAGAGTTTGTTTGGGTGCGTGTGTTTGAATGCATGAAAAGTAGACCGAGAAGGCCCTTCGTGGGATTCAGATGGACTCCATGTAAGTCTGGTGTCCAGGAGCCAAGGTCCCGTCGTACCAAACGGCGGCTTGGCTGCTTCAGTGTGTGAGTGTAGGCCTGTGGCTCTTAGAAACGGGATAGTGGGCATAGAGTCCCTCCGGTGGCTCTCCTATGCTTGAATTCTCCTGTGAGTTCCTAATGGGGAGCAATTGATCAAGGCAATGCTTCATTCCTACAGAGAACTCTGTAGTTCTCTTCCTCGAGGACCAGAAAGTCAGAAAACCCTTTCTGTTTCCAACCAGATTCTGTGTGCACAGTGCTCTGGGATCCAGCCTAGGACCTACCTGTACATAGAGATTCACGTCTGCACTGCTGCACAGGTAAGGGAAATCGCCTCCTGCTTTCAGGCGAGCCCTCCGGGCATTAGGATACAGTTTGGACATTGCTTCTTGAGCTTCAGTTGAAAGTGCACTCTGGGCCAACACCTGGAAGAGAACACGAGGCCCAAAGTGTTATTGCAATGTGTTCTTTGCATGTTCAGCAGAGGGCCGCCCCCCCGCCCAAACCTTACGCTAACCCCTACTCTCCTCCTATCCCGTACACTAACACTAACAAACACTAAGCCGTCCCCTAACCCGTCGTCATACCCTGAGCTGTACCCTCAACCCTACCCGAACCCGTAACCTAAAACGCAACGTAAGCCTGCCCCATCGTCGGACCCGAAACTGGACCCTACCCCATACCCGTTCCCTTCCCCTACTCCGAATTCATACACTACCACTAGCATGTACCCTAAAGCAAGCCTGATCCCGAACCCGTACCCTAATACGTCCCCTAACAACTGTAACCCTTCCCCTTCCCCGAACCATACCCTACTCCTAACCCGTACACTCACACTAACCCATCCCCTAACCCTTCCCCTAACTTGGATCCTAATCTGTACCTTCAACCGTACCCATTCCCGAACCGTAACCCTCATCCTAACCCACACACTAACAAACACCACCCCGTAGCCTAAAACGGCCCCTCATCCTACCCCATCGTCGGACCCGAAACTGGACCCTACTCCTAACCCTTACCCTAACATGTCACATACTCCGAACCCGTCCACTAACACGTCCCCTGATACGAATTCGTACCCGAACAGTAACCCGGAGTCTAACAGTACCCTACACCTAACGCATTGTCGGACCCTAACCTGTCCCCTAAACCGAGCCCGATCCCTAACCCTAACCCTAACCCGTCCCCTAAGCCGAAAGCCTCCACTAACACTTACCCTCACCGTAATCCGTTTTCGTACCCTAACGCTCACCCTAGCCCTTAGCCTTCATACTACCCCAGACCCTAACCCGTCCCCTAGCCCAAATCCCTTGTTGGACCCTAAACTGTCCACTGGACCGTCCCTCTTCCCTAATCCTAGGCAGAACCCTCAACCTTACGCTAACCCAGACACGAACACTCATCTGTACCCTAACACGTACCCTGAAGCAAGCGTACCCATTCCCGGACCCGGACCCTAACAAGTACTCGAAGCCTAACTCGTTGTCGGACCCGTACCTGGACCCGAAACCTTCCCTGTTCCTGAACCCTAAACCCACCCAAAAGCCCTTCCCCTAACTAACTCGTACCGTACCCTAATCCTAATCTGTACACTAACCCGTACCCTAACACATACCCTCACCTGGACCCCGATCCTCGAACGACTCCTAACCCGTACCCGAACACTGACCCGTTGTCGGACCCGTACCTGGACCCGAAACCATATCTCGTCCCTAACCAGAACCCTTCACCGACCGTACACTAACCCTCACCCTCACCCTCACGCTAAGCCTTCTCCGTAACCTGGACCGTAAGCCTGTCCCGTTGTCGTGCCCTGCCCTGCCCCCTCCACGGTCCCCGTCCCCCGACACGTCCTCGGACCCACCCTCCAGCTCTGCCCTGCCCTGCCCTGCCCTGCCCCCTCCACGGTCCCCGTCCCGCGACACGTCCTCGGACGGACCCTCCAGCTCTGCCCTGCCCTGCCCTGCCCTGCCCCCTCCACGGTCCCCGTTCCCTATCCTAAGCCGTCCCCCGACACGTCCTCGGACGGACCCTCCACCTGTGCCCTGCCCCCTCCACGGTCCCCGGCCCCCGACACGTCCTCGGACCCAGCCTCCAGCTCTGTCGTGCCCTGCCCTGCCCTGCCCCCTCCACGTCCTCGGACGGACCCTCCAGCTCTGTCGTGCCCTGCCCTGCCCTGCCCCCTCCACGGTCCCGGTCCCCCGACACGTCCTCGGACCCTCCACCTCTGTCGTGCCCTGCCCTGGACCCTGAAGCGTCCCCGTTCCCTCCCCCTAGCCCACACACTTACCCGAAGCCTTACGGTAACCCGTCCAGGAATCCGCACACGTACGCTAACGACACTCACCCGTCCTGGTTTTTCCAGGCTCTTGATACTACTTGCCAAATTGCAAAGCAACCATGTCTCCCCACTATTCTAATATCCATTTAGGCAGGTATTCGAAGAAGTAGAGTTTGTTTGGGTGCGTGTGTTTGAATGCATGAAAAGTAGACCGAGAAGGCCCTTCGTGGGATTCAGATGGACTCCATGTAAGTCTGGTGTCCAGGAGCCAAGGTCCCGTCGTACCAAACGGCGGCTTGGCTGCTTCAGTGTGTGAGTGTAGGCCTGTGGCTCTTAGAAACGGGATAGTGGGCATAGAGTCCCTCCGGTGGCTCTCCTATGCTTGAATTCTCCTGTGAGTTCCTAATGGGGAGCAATTGATCAAGGCAATGCTTCATTCCTACAGAGAACTCTGTAGTTCTCTTCCTCGAGGACCAGAAAGTCAGAAAACCCTTTCTGTTTCCAACCAGATTCTGTGTGCACAGTGCTCTGGGATCCAGCCTAGGACCTACCTGTACATAGAGATTCACGTCTGCACTGCTGCACAGGTAAGGGAAATCGCCTCCTGCTTTCAGGCGAGCCCTCCGGGCATTAGGATACAGTTTGGACATTGCTTCTTGAGCTTCAGTTGAAAGTGCACTCTGGGCCAACACCTGGAAGAGAACACGAGGCCCAAAGTGTTATTGCAATGTGTTCTTTGCATGTTCAGCAGAGGGCCGCCCCCCCGCCCAAACCTTACGCTAACCCCTACTCTCCTCCTATCCCGTACACTAACACTAACAAACACTAAGCCGTCCCCTAACCCGTCGTCATACCCTGAGCTGTACCCTCAACCCTACCCGAACCCGTAACCTAAAACGCAACGTAAGCCTGCCCCATCGTCGGACCCGAAACTGGACCCTACCCCATACCCGTTCCCTTCCCCTACTCCGAATTCATACACTACCACTAGCATGTACCCTAAAGCAAGCCTGATCCCGAACCCGTACCCTAATACGTCCCCTAACAACTGTAACCCTTCCCCTTCCCCGAACCATACCCTACTCCTAACCCGTACACTCACACTAACCCATCCCCTAACCCTTCCCCTAACTTGGATCCTAATCTGTACCTTCAACCGTACCCATTCCCGAACCGTAACCCTCATCCTAACCCACACACTAACAAACACCACCCCGTAGCCTAAAACGGCCCCTCATCCTACCCCATCGTCGGACCCGAAACTGGACCCTACTCCTAACCCTTACCCTAACATGTCACATACTCCGAACCCGTCCACTAACACGTCCCCTGATACGAATTCGTACCCGAACAGTAACCCGGAGTCTAACAGTACCCTACACCTAACGCATTGTCGGACCCTAACCTGTCCCCTAAACCGAGCCCGATCCCTAACCCTAACCCTAACCCGTCCCCTAAGCCGAAAGCCTCCACTAACACTTACCCTCACCGTAATCCGTTTTCGTACCCTAACGCTCACCCTAGCCCTTAGCCTTCATACTACCCCAGACCCTAACCCGTCCCCTAGCCCAAATCCCTTGTTGGACCCTAAACTGTCCACTGGACCGTCCCTCTTCCCTAATCCTAGGCAGAACCCTCAACCTTACGCTAACCCAGACACGAACACTCATCTGTACCCTAACACGTACCCTGAAGCAAGCGTACCCATTCCCGGACCCGGACCCTAACAAGTACTCGAAGCCTAACTCGTTGTCGGACCCGTACCTGGACCCGAAACCTTCCCTGTTCCTGAACCCTAAACCCACCCAAAAGCCCTTCCCCTAACTAACTCGTACCGTACCCTAATCCTAATCTGTACACTAACCCGTACCCTAACACATACCCTCACCTGGACCCCGATCCTCGAACGACTCCTAACCCGTACCCGAACACTGACCCGTTGTCGGACCCGTACCTGGACCCGAAACCATATCTCGTCCCTAACCAGAACCCTTCACCGACCGTACACTAACCCTCACCCTCACCCTCACGCTAAGCCTTCTCCGTAACCTGGACCGTAAGCCTGTCCCGTTGTCGTGCCCTGCCCTGCCCCCTCCACGGTCCCCGTCCCCCGACACGTCCTCGGACTCACCCTCCAGCTCTGCCCTGCCCTGCCCTGCCCTGCCCCCTCCACGGTCCCCGTCCCGCGACACGTCCTCGGACGGACCCTCCAGCTCTGCCCTGCCCTGCCCTGCCCTGCCCCCTCCACGGTCCCCGTTCCCTATCCTAAGCCGTCCCCCGACACGTCCTCGGACGGACCCTCCACCTGTGCCCTGCCCCCTCCACGGTCCCCGGCCCCCGACACGTCCTCGGACCCAGCCTCCAGCTCTGTCGTGCCCTGCCCTGCCCTGCCCCCTCCACGTCCTCGGACGGACCCTCCAGCTCTGTCGTGCCCTGCCCTGCCCTGCCCCCTCCACGGTCCCGGTCCCCCGACACGTCCTCGGACCCTCCACCTCTGTCGTGCCCTGCCCTGGACCCTGAAGCGTCCCCGTTCCCTCCCCCTAGCCCACACACTTACCCGAAGCCTTACGGTAACCCGTCCAGGAATCCGCACACGTACGCTAACGACACTCACCCGTCCTGGTTTTTCCAGGCTCTTGATACTACTTGCCAAATTGCAAAGCAACCATGTCTCCCCACTATTCTAATATCCATTTAGGCAGGTATTCGAAGAAGTAGAGTTTGTTTGGGTGCGTGTGTTTGAATGCATGAAAAGTAGACCGAGAAGGCCCTTCGTGGGATTCAGATGGACTCCATGTAAGTCTGGTGTCCAGGAGCCAAGGTCCCGTCGTACCAAACGGCGGCTTGGCTGCTTCAGTGTGTGAGTGTAGGCCTGTGGCTCTTAGAAACGGGATAGTGGGCATAGAGTCCCTCCGGTGGCTCTCCTATGCTTGAATTCTCCTGTGAGTTCCTAATGGGGAGCAATTGATCAAGGCAATGCTTCATTCCTACAGAGAACTCTGTAGTTCTCTTCCTCGAGGACCAGAAAGTCAGAAAACCCTTTCTGTTTCCAACCAGATTCTGTGTGCACAGTGCTCTGGGATCCAGCCTAGGACCTACCTGTACATAGAGATTCACGTCTGCACTGCTGCACAGGTAAGGGAAATCGCCTCCTGCTTTCAGGCGAGCCCTCCGGGCATTAGGATACAGTTTGGACATTGCTTCTTGAGCTTCAGTTGAAAGTGCACTCTGGGCCAACACCTGGAAGAGAACACGAGGCCCAAAGTGTTATTGCAATGTGTTCTTTGCATGTTCAGCAGAGGGCCGCCCCCCCGCCCAAACCTTACGCTAACCCCTACTCTCCTCCTATCCCGTACACTAACACTAACAAACACTAAGCCGTCCCCTAACCCGTCGTCATACCCTGAGCTGTACCCTCAACCCTACCCGAACCCGTAACCTAAAACGCAACGTAAGCCTGCCCCATCGTCGGACCCGAAACTGGACCCTACCCCATACCCGTTCCCTTCCCCTACTCCGAATTCATACACTACCACTAGCATGTACCCTAAAGCAAGCCTGATCCCGAACCCGTACCCTAATACGTCCCCTAACAACTGTAACCCTTCCCCTTCCCCGAACCATACCCTACTCCTAACCCGTACACTCACACTAACCCATCCCCTAACCCTTCCCCTAACTTGGATCCTAATCTGTACCTTCAACCGTACCCATTCCCGAACCGTAACCCTCATCCTAACCCACACACTAACAAACACCACCCCGTAGCCTAAAACGGCCCCTCATCCTACCCCATCGTCGGACCCGAAACTGGACCCTACTCCTAACCCTTACCCTAACATGTCACATACTCCGAACCCGTCCACTAACACGTCCCCTGATACGAATTCGTACCCGAACAGTAACCCGGAGTCTAACAGTACCCTACACCTAACGCATTGTCGGACCCTAACCTGTCCCCTAAACCGAGCCCGATCCCTAACCCTAACCCTAACCCGTCCCCTAAGCCGAAAGCCTCCACTAACACTTACCCTCACCGTAATCCGTTTTCGTACCCTAACGCTCACCCTAGCCCTTAGCCTTCATACTACCCCAGACCCTAACCCGTCCCCTAGCCCAAATCCCTTGTTGGACCCTAAACTGTCCACTGGACCGTCCCTCTTCCCTAATCCTAGGCAGAACCCTCAACCTTACGCTAACCCAGACACGAACACTCATCTGTACCCTAACACGTACCCTGAAGCAAGCGTACCCATTCCCGGACCCGGACCCTAACAAGTACTCGAAGCCTAACTCGTTGTCGGACCCGTACCTGGACCCGAAACCTTCCCTGTTCCTGAACCCTAAACCCACCCAAAAGCCCTTCCCCTAACTAACTCGTACCTTACCCTAATCCTAATCTGTACACTAACCCGTACCCTAACACATACCCTCACCTGGACCCCGATCCTCGAACGACTCCTAACCCGTACCCGAACACTGACCCGTTGTCGGACCCGTACCTGGACCCGAAACCATATCTCGTCCCTAACCAGAACCCTTCACCGACCGTACACTAACCCTCACCCTCACCCTCACGCTAAGCCTTCTCCGTAACCTGGACCGTAAGCCTGTCCCGTTGTCGTGCCCTGCCCTGCCCCCTCCACGGTCCCCGTCCCCCGACACGTCCTCGGACCCACCCTCCAGCTCTGCCCTGCCCTGCCCTGCCCTGCCCCCTCCACGGTCCCCGTCCCGCGACACGTCCTCGGACGGACCCTCCAGCTCTGCCCTGCCCTGCCCTGCCCTGCCCCCTCCACGGTCCCCGTGCCCTATCCTAAGCCGTCCCCCGACACGTCCTCGGACGGACCCTCCACCTGTGCCCTGCCCCCTCCACGGTCCCCGGCCCCCGACACGTCCTCGGACCCAGCCTCCAGCTCTGTCGTGCCCTGCCCTGCCCTGCCCCCTCCACGTCCTCGGACGGACCCTCCAGCTCTGTCGTGCCCTGCCCTGCCCTGCCCCCTCCACGGTCCCGGTCCCCCGACACGTCCTCGGACCCTCCACCTCTGTCGTGCCCTGCCCTGGACCCTGAAGCATCCCCGTTCCCTCCCCCTAGCCCACACACTTACCCGAAGCCTTACGGTAACCCGTCCAGGAATCCGCACACGTACGCTAACGACACTCACCCGTCCTGGTTTTTCCAGGCTCTTGATACTACTTGCCAAATTGCAAAGCAACCATGTCTCCCCACTATTCTAATATCCATTTAGGCAGGTATTCGAAGAAGTAGAGTTTGTTTGGGTGCGTGTGTTTGAATGCATGAAAAGTAGACCGAGAAGGCCCTTCGTGGGATTCAGATGGACTCCATGTAAGTCTGGTGTCCAGGAGCCAAGGTCCCGTCGTACCAAACGGCGGCTTGGCTGCTTCAGTGTGTGAGTGTAGGCCTGTGGCTCTTAGAAACGGGATAGTGGGCATAGAGTCCCTCCGGTGGCTCTCCTATGCTTGAATTCTCCTGTGAGTTCCTAATGGGGAGCAATTGATCAAGGCAATGCTTCATTCCTACAGAGAACTCTGTAGTTCTCTTCCTCGAGGACCAGAAAGTCAGAAAACCCTTTCTGTTTCCAACCAGATTCTGTGTGCACAGTGCTCTGGGATCCAGCCTAGGACCTACCTGTACATAGAGATTCACGTCTGCACTGCTGCACAGGTAAGGGAAATCGCCTCCTGCTTTCAGGCGAGCCCTCCGGGCATTAGGATACAGTTTGGACATTGCTTCTTGAGCTTCAGTTGAAAGTGCACTCTGGGCCAACACCTGGAAGAGAACACGAGGCCCAAAGTGTTATTGCAATGTGTTCTTTGCATGTTCAGCAGAGGGCCGCCCCCCCGCCCAAACCTTACGCTAACCCCTACTCTCCTCCTATCCCGTACACTAACACTAACAAACACTAAGCCGTCCCCTAACCCGTCGTCATACCCTGAGCTGTACCCTCAACCCTACCCGAACCCGTAACCTAAAACGCAACGTAAGCCTGCCCCATCGTCGGACCCGAAACTGGACCCTACCCCATACCCGTTCCCTTCCCCTACTCCGAATTCATACACTACCACTAGCATGTACCCTAAAGCAAGCCTGATCCCGAACCCGTACCCTAATACGTCCCCTAACAACTGTAACCCTTCCCCTTCCCCGAACCATACCCTACTCCTAACCCGTACACTCACACTAACCCATCCCCTAACCCTTCCCCTAACTTGGATCCTAATCTGTACCTTCAACCGTACCCATTCCCGAACCGTAACCCTCATCCTAACCCACACACTAACAAACACCACCCCGTAGCCTAAAACGGCCCCTCATCCTACCCCATCGTCGGACCCGAAACTGGACCCTACTCCTAACCCTTACCCTAACATGTCACATACTCCGAACCCGTCCACTAACACGTCCCCTGATACGAATTCGTACCCGAACAGTAACCCGGAGTCTAACAGTACCCTACACCTAACGCATTGTCGGACCCTAACCTGTCCCCTAAACCGAGCCCGATCCCTAACCCTAACCCTAACCCGTCCCCTAAGCCGAAAGCCTCCACTAACACTTACCCTCACCGTAATCCGTTTTCGTACCCTAACGCTCACCCTAGCCCTTAGCCTTCATACTACCCCAGACCCTAACCCGTCCCCTAGCCCAAATCCCTTGTTGGACCCTAAACTGTCCACTGGACCGTCCCTCTTCCCTAATCCTAGGCAGAACCCTCAACCTTACGCTAACCCAGACACGAACACTCATCTGTACCCTAACACGTACCCTGAAGCAAGCGTACCCATTCCCGGACCCGGACCCTAACAAGTACTCGAAGCCTAACTCGTTGTCGGACCCGTACCTGGACCCGAAACCTTCCCTGTTCCTGAACCCTAAACCCACCCAAAAGCCCTTCCCCTAACTAACTCGTACCGTACCCTAATCCTAATCTGTACACTAACCCGTACCCTAACACATACCCTCACCTGGACCCCGATCCTCGAACGACTCCTAACCCGTACCCGAACACTGACCCGTTGTCGGACCCGTACCTGGACCCGAAACCATATCTCGTCCCTAACCAGAACCCTTCACCGACCGTACACTAACCCTCACCCTCACCCTCACGCTAAGCCTTCTCCGTAACCTGGACCGTAAGCCTGTCCCGTTGTCGTGCCCTGCCCTGCCCCCTCCACGGTCCCCGTCCCCCGACACGTCCTCGGACCCACCCTCCAGCTCTGCCCTGCCCTGCCCTGCCCTGCCCCCTCCACGGTCCCCGTCCCGCGACACGTCCTCGGACGGACCCTCCAGCTCTGCCCTGCCCTGCCCTGCCCTGCCCCCTCCACGGTCCCCGTGCCCTATCCTAAGCCGTCCCCCGACACGTCCTCGGACGGACCCTCCACCTGTGCCCTGCCCCCTCCACGGTCCCCGGCCCCCGACACGTCCTCGGACCCAGCCTCCAGCTCTGTCGTGCCCTGCCCTGCCCTGCCCCCTCCACGTCCTCGGACGGACCCTCCAGCTCTGTCGTGCCCTGCCCTGCCCTGCCCCCTCCACGGTCCCGGTCCCCCGACACGTCCTCGGACCCTCCACCTCTGTCGTGCCCTGCCCTGGACCCTGAAGCGTCCCCGTTCCCTCCCCCTAGCCCACACACTTACCCGAAGCCTTACGGTAACCCGTCCAGGAATCCGCACACGTACGCTAACGACACTCACCCGTCCTGGTTTTTCCAGGCTCTTGATACTACTTGCCAAATTGCAAAGCAACCATGTCTCCCCACTATTCTAATATCCATTTAGGCAGGTATTCGAAGAAGTAGAGTTTGTTTGGGTGCGTGTGTTTGAATGCATGAAAAGTAGACCGAGAAGGCCCTTCGTGGGATTCAGATGGACTCCATGTAAGTCTGGTGTCCAGGAGCCAAGGTCCCGTCGTACCAAACGGCGGCTTGGCTGCTTCAGTGTGTGAGTGTAGGCCTGTGGCTCTTAGAAACGGGATAGTGGGCATAGAGTCCCTCCGGTGGCTCTCCTATGCTTGAATTCTCCTGTGAGTTCCTAATGGGGAGCAATTGATCAAGGCAATGCTTCATTCCTACAGAGAACTCTGTAGTTCTCTTCCTCGAGGACCAGAAAGTCAGAAAACCCTTTCTGTTTCCAACCAGATTCTGTGTGCACAGTGCTCTGGGATCCAGCCTAGGACCTACCTGTACATAGAGATTCACGTCTGCACTGCTGCACAGGTAAGGGAAATCGCCTCCTGCTTTCAGGCGAGCCCTCCGGGCATTAGGATACAGTTTGGACATTGCTTCTTGAGCTTCAGTTGAAAGTGCACTCTGGGCCAACACCTGGAAGAGAACACGAGGCCCAAAGTGTTATTGCAATGTGTTCTTTGCATGTTCAGCAGAGGGCCGCCCCCCCGCCCAAACCTTACGCTAACCCCTACTCTCCTCCTATCCCGTACACTAACACTAACAAACACTAAGCCGTCCCCTAACCCGTCGTCATACCCTGAGCTGTACCCTCAACCCTACCCGAACCCGTAACCTAAAACGCAACGTAAGCCTGCCCCATCGTCGGACCCGAAACTGGACCCTACCCCATACCCGTTCCCTTCCCCTACTCCGAATTCATACACTACCACTAGCATGTACCCTAAAGCAAGCCTGATCCCGAACCCGTACCCTAATACGTCCCCTAACAACTGTAACCCTTCCCCTTCCCCGAACCATACCCTACTCCTAACCCGTACACTCACACTAACCCATCCCCTAACCCTTCCCCTAACTTGGATCCTAATCTGTACCTTCAACCGTACCCATTCCCGAACCGTAACCCTCATCCTAACCCACACACTAACAAACACCACCCCGTAGCCTAAAACGGCCCCTCATCCTACCCCATCGTCGGACCCGAAACTGGACCCTACTCCTAACCCTTACCCTAACATGTCACATACTCCGAACCCGTCCACTAACACGTCCCCTGATACGAATTCGTACCCGAACAGTAACCCGGAGTCTAACAGTACCCTACACCTAACGCATTGTCGGACCCTAACCTGTCCCCTAAACCGAGCCCGATCCCTAACCCTAACCCTAACCCGTCCCCTAAGCCGAAAGCCTCCACTAACACTTACCCTCACCGTAATCCGTTTTCGTACCCTAACGCTCACCCTAGCCCTTAGCCTTCATACTACCCCAGACCCTAACCCGTCCCCTAGCCCAAATCCCTTGTTGGACCCTAAACTGTCCACTGGACCGTCCCTCTTCCCTAATCCTAGGCAGAACCCTCAACCTTACGCTAACCCAGACACGAACACTCATCTGTACCCTGAAGCAAGCGTACCCATTCCCGGACCCGGACCCTAACAAGTACTCGAAGCCTAACTCGTTGTCGGACCCGTACCTGGACCCGAAACCTTCCCTGTTCCTGAACCCTAAACCCACCCAAAAGCCCTTCCCCTAACTAACTCGTACCGTACCCTAATCCTAATCTGTACACTAACCCGTACCCTAACACATACCCTCACCTGGACCCCGATCCTCGAACGACTCCTAACCCGTACCCGAACACTGACCCGTTGTCGGACCCGTACCTGGACCCGAAACCATATCTCGTCCCTAACCAGAACCCTTCACCGACCGTACACTAACCCTCACCCTCACCCTCACGCTAAGCCTTCTCCGTAACCTGGACCGTAAGCCTGTCCCGTTGTCGTGCCCTGCCCTGCCCCCTCCACGGTCCCCGTCCCCCGACACGTCCTCGGACCCACCCTCCAGCTCTGCCCTGCCCTGCCCTGCCCTGCCCCCTCCACGGTCCCCGTCCCGCGACACGTCCTCGGACGGACCCTCCAGCTCTGCCCTGCCCTGCCCTGCCCTGCCCCCTCCACGGTCCCCGTGCCCTATCCTAAGCCGTCCCCCGACACGTCCTCGGACGGACCCTCCACCTGTGCCCTGCCCCCTCCACGGTCCCCGGCCCCCGACACGTCCTCGGACCCAGCCTCCAGCTCTGTCGTGCCCTGCCCTGCCCTGCCCCCTCCACGTCCTCGGACGGACCCTCCAGCTCTGTCGTGCCCTGCCCTGCCCTGCCCCCTCCACGGTCCCGGTCCCCCGACACGTCCTCGGACCCTCCACCTCTGTCGTGCCCTGCCCTGGACCCTGAAGCGTCCCCGTTCCCTCCCCCTAGCCCACACACTTACCCGAAGCCTTACGGTAACCCGTCCAGGAATCCGCACACGTACGCTAACGACACTCACCCGTCCTGGTTTTTCCAGGCTCTTGATACTACTTGCCAAATTGCAAAGCAACCATGTCTCCCCACTATTCTAATATCCATTTAGGCAGGTATTCGAAGAAGTAGAGTTTGTTTGGGTGCGTGTGTTTGAATGCATGAAAAGTAGACCGAGAAGGCCCTTCGTGGGATTCAGATGGACTCCATGTAAGTCTGGTGTCCAGGAGCCAAGGTCCCGTCGTACCAAACGGCGGCTTGGCTGCTTCAGTGTGTGAGTGTAGGCCTGTGGCTCTTAGAAACGGGATAGTGGGCATAGAGTCCCTCCGGTGGCTCTCCTATGCTTGAATTCTCCTGTGAGTTCCTAATGGGGAGCAATTGATCAAGGCAATGCTTCATTCCTACAGAGAACTCTGTAGTTCTCTTCCTCGAGGACCAGAAAGTCAGAAAACCCTTTCTGTTTCCAACCAGATTCTGTGTGCACAGTGCTCTGGGATCCAGCCTAGGACCTACCTGTACATAGAGATTCACGTCTGCACTGCTGCACAGGTAAGGGAAATCGCCTCCTGCTTTCAGGCGAGCCCTCCGGGCATTAGGATACAGTTTGGACATTGCTTCTTGAGCTTCAGTTGAAAGTGCACTCTGGGCCAACACCTGGAAGAGAACACGAGGCCCAAAGTGTTATTGCAATGTGTTCTTTGCATGTTCAGCAGAGGGCCGCCCCCCCGCCCAAACCTTACGCTAACCCCTACTCTCCTCCTATCCCGTACACTAACACTAACAAACACTAAGCCGTCCCCTAACCCGTCGTCATACCCTGAGCTGTACCCTCAACCCTACCCGAACCCGTAACCTAAAACGCAACGTAAGCCTGCCCCATCGTCGGACCCGAAACTGGACCCTACCCCATACCCGTTCCCTTCCCCTACTCCGAATTCATACACTACCACTAGCATGTACCCTAAAGCAAGCCTGATCCCGAACCCGTACCCTAATACGTCCCCTAACAACTGTAACCCTTCCCCTTCCCCGAACCATACCCTACTCCTAACCCGTACACTCACACTAACCCATCCCCTAACCCTTCCCCTAACTTGGATCCTAATCTGTACCTTCAACCGTACCCATTCCCGAACCGTAACCCTCATCCTAACCCACACACTAACAAACACCACCCCGTAGCCTAAAACGGCCCCTCATCCTACCCCATCGTCGGACCCGAAACTGGACCCTACTCCTAACCCTTACCCTAACATGTCACATACTCCGAACCCGTCCACTAACACGTCCCCTGATACGAATTCGTACCCGAACAGTAACCCGGAGTCTAACAGTACCCTACACCTAACGCATTGTCGGACCCTAACCTGTCCCCTAAACCGAGCCCGATCCCTAACCCTAACCCTAACCCGTCCCCTAAGCCGAAAGCCTCCACTAACACTTACCCTCACCGTAATCCGTTTTCGTACCCTAACGCTCACCCTAGCCCTTAGCCTTCATACTACCCCAGACCCTAACCCGTCCCCTAGCCCAAATCCCTTGTTGGACCCTAAACTGTCCACTGGACCGTCCCTCTTCCCTAATCCTAGGCAGAACCCTCAACCTTACGCTAACCCAGACACGAACACTCATCTGTACCCTAACACGTACCCTGAAGCAAGCGTACCCATTCCCGGACCCGGACCCTAACAAGTACTCGAAGCCTAACTCGTTGTCGGACCCGTACCTGGACCCGAAACCTTCCCTGTTCCTGAACCCTAAACCCACCCAAAAGCCCTTCCCCTAACTAACTCGTACCGTACCCTAATCCTAATCTGTACACTAACCCGTACCCTAACACATACCCTCACCTGGACCCCGATCCTCGAACGACTCCTAACCCGTACCCGAACACTGACCCGTTGTCGGACCCGTACCTGGACCCGAAACCATATCTCGTCCCTAACCAGAACCCTTCACCGACCGTACACTAACCCTCACCCTCACCCTCACGCTAAGCCTTCTCCGTAACCTGGACCGTAAGCCTGTCCCGTTGTCGTGCCCTGCCCTGCCCCCTCCACGGTCCCCGTCCCCCGACACGTCCTCGGACCCACCCTCCAGCTCTGCCCTGCCCTGCCCTGCCCTGCCCCCTCCACGGTCCCCGTCCCGCGACACGTCCTCGGACGGACCCTCCAGCTCTGCCCTGCCCTGCCCTGCCCTGCCCCCTCCACGGTCCCCGTGCCCTATCCTAAGCCGTCCCCCGACACGTCCTCGGACGGACCCTCCACCTGTGCCCTGCCCCCTCCACGGTCCCCGGCCCCCGACACGTCCTCGGACCCAGCCTCCAGCTCTGTCGTGCCCTGCCCTGCCCTGCCCCCTCCACGTCCTCGGACGGACCCTCCAGCTCTGTCGTGCCCTGCCCTGCCCTGCCCCCTCCACGGTCCCGGTCCCCCGACACGTCCTCGGACCCTCCACCTCTGTCGTGCCCTGCCCTGGACCCTGAAGCGTCCCCGTTCCCTCCCCCTAGCCCACACACTTACCCGAAGCCTTACGGTAACCCGTCCAGGAATCCGCACACGTACGCTAACGACACTCACCCGTCCTGGTTTTTCCAGGCTCTTGATACTACTTGCCAAATTGCAAAGCAACCATGTCTCCCCACTATTCTAATATCCATTTAGGCAGGTATTCGAAGAAGTAGAGTTTGTTTGGGTGCGTGTGTTTGAATGCATGAAAAGTAGACCGAGAAGGCCCTTCGTGGGATTCAGATGGACTCCATGTAAGTCTGGTGTCCAGGAGCCAAGGTCCCGTCGTACCAAACGGCGGCTTGGCTGCTTCAGTGTGTGAGTGTAGGCCTGTGGCTCTTAGAAACGGGATAGTGGGCATAGAGTCCCTCCGGTGGCTCTCCTATGCTTGAATTCTCCTGTGAGTTCCTAATGGGGAGCAATTGATCAAGGCAATGCTTCATTCCTACAGAGAACTCTGTAGTTCTCTTCCTCGAGGACCAGAAAGTCAGAAAACCCTTTCTGTTTCCAACCAGATTCTGTGTGCACAGTGCTCTGGGATCCAGCCTAGGACCTACCTGTACATAGAGATTCACGTCTGCACTGCTGCACAGGTAAGGGAAATCGCCTCCTGCTTTCAGGCGAGCCCTCCGGGCATTAGGATACAGTTTGGACATTGCTTCTTGAGCTTCAGTTGAAAGTGCACTCTGGGCCAACACCTGGAAGAGAACACGAGGCCCAAAGTGTTATTGCAATGTGTTCTTTGCATGTTCAGCAGAGGGCCGCCCCCCCGCCCAAACCTTACGCTAACCCCTACTCTCCTCCTATCCCGTACACTAACACTAACAAACACTAAGCCGTCCCCTAACCCGTCGTCATACCCTGAGCTGTACCCTCAACCCTACCCGAACCCGTAACCTAAAACGCAACGTAAGCCTGCCCCATCGTCGGACCCGAAACTGGACCCTACCCCATACCCGTTCCCTTCCCCTACTCCGAATTCATACACTACCACTAGCATGTACCCTAAAGCAAGCCTGATCCCGAACCCGTACCCTAATACGTCCCCTAACAACTGTAACCCTTCCCCTTCCCCGAACCATACCCTACTCCTAACCCGTACACTCACACTAACCCATCCCCTAACCCTTCCCCTAACTTGGATCCTAATCTGTACCTTCAACCGTACCCATTCCCGAACCGTAACCCTCATCCTAACCCACACACTAACAAACACCACCCCGTAGCCTAAAACGGCCCCTCATCCTACCCCATCGTCGGACCCGAAACTGGACCCTACTCCTAACCCTTACCCTAACATGTCACATACTCCGAACCCGTCCACTAACACGTCCCCTGATACGAATTCGTACCCGAACAGTAACCCGGAGTCTAACAGTACCCTACACCTAACGCATTGTCGGACCCTAACCTGTCCCCTAAACCGAGCCCGATCCCTAACCCTAACCCTAACCCGTCCCCTAAGCCGAAAGCCTCCACTAACACTTACCCTCACCGTAATCCGTTTTCGTACCCTAACGCTCACCCTAGCCCTTAGCCTTCATACTACCCCAGACCCTAACCCGTCCCCTAGCCCAAATCCCTTGTTGGACCCTAAACTGTCCACTGGACCGTCCCTCTTCCCTAATCCTAGGCAGAACCCTCAACCTTACGCTAACCCAGACACGAACACTCATCTGTACCCTAACACGTACCCTGAAGCAAGCGTACCCATTCCCGGACCCGGACCCTAACAAGTACTCGAAGCCTAACTCGTTGTCGGACCCGTACCTGGACCCGAAACCTTCCCTGTTCCTGAACCCTAAACCCACCCAAAAGCCCTTCCCCTAACTAACTCGTACCGTACCCTAATCCTAATCTGTACACTAACCCGTACCCTAACACATACCCTCACCTGGACCCCGATCCTCGAACGACTCCTAACCCGTACCCGAACACTGACCCGTTGTCGGACCCGTACCTGGACCCGAAACCATATCTCGTCCCTAACCAGAACCCTTCACCGACCGTACACTAACCCTCACCCTCACCCTCACGCTAAGCCTTCTCCGTAACCTGGACCGTAAGCCTGTCCCGTTGTCGTGCCCTGCCCTGCCCCCTCCACGGTCCCCGTCCCCCGACACGTCCTCGGACCCACCCTCCAGCTCTGCCCTGCCCTGCCCTGCCCTGCCCCCTCCACGGTCCCCGTCCCGCGACACGTCCTCGGACGGACCCTCCAGCTCTGCCCTGCCCTGCCCTGCCCTGCCCCCTCCACGGTCCCCGTTCCCTATCCTAAGCCGTCCCCCGACACGTCCTCGGACGGACCCTCCACCTGTGCCCTGCCCCCTCCACGGTCCCCGGCCCCCGACACGTCCTCGGACCCAGCCTCCAGCTCTGTCGTGCCCTGCCCTGCCCTGCCCCCTCCACGTCCTCGGACGGACCCTCCAGCTCTGTCGTGCCCTGCCCTGCCCTGCCCCCTCCACGGTCCCGGTCCCCCGACACGTCCTCGGACCCTCCACCTCTGTCGTGCCCTGCCCTGGACCCTGAAGCGTCCCCGTTCCCTCCCCC
This sequence comes from Orcinus orca, assembly GCF_937001465.1. NCBI lineage: Eukaryota > Metazoa > Chordata > Mammalia > Artiodactyla > Delphinidae > Orcinus > Orcinus orca. The sequence continues at coordinate 48,052,679 of NC_064561.1, read as the reverse complement.
TAGCCCACACACTTACCCGAAGCCTTACGGTAACCCGTCCAGGAATCCGCACACGTACGCTAACGACACTCACCCGTCCTGGTTTTTCCAGGCTCTTGATACTACTTGCCAAATTGCAAAGCAACCATGTCTCCCCACTATTCTAATATCCATTTAGGCAGGTATTCGAAGAAGTAGAGTTTGTTTGGGTGCGTGTGTTTGAATGCATGAAAAGTAGACCGAGAAGGCCCTTCGTGGGATTCAGATGGACTCCATGTAAGTCTGGTGTCCAGGAGCCAAGGTCCCGTCGTACCAAACGGCGGCTTGGCTGCTTCAGTGTGTGAGTGTAGGCCTGTGGCTCTTAGAAACGGGATAGTGGGCATAGAGTCCCTCCGGTGGCTCTCCTATGCTTGAATTCTCCTGTGAGTTCCTAATGGGGAGCAATTGATCAAGGCAATGCTTCATTCCTACAGAGAACTCTGTAGTTCTCTTCCTCGAGGACCAGAAAGTCAGAAAACCCTTTCTGTTTCCAACCAGATTCTGTGTGCACAGTGCTCTGGGATCCAGCCTAGGACCTACCTGTACATAGAGATTCACGTCTGCACTGCTGCACAGGTAAGGGAAATCGCCTCCTGCTTTCAGGCGAGCCCTCCGGGCATTAGGATACAGTTTGGACATTGCTTCTTGAGCTTCAGTTGAAAGTGCACTCTGGGCCAACACCTGGAAGAGAACACGAGGCCCAAAGTGTTATTGCAATGTGTTCTTTGCATGTTCAGCAGAGGGCCGCCCCCCCGCCCAAACCTTACGCTAACCCCTACTCTCCTCCTATCCCGTACACTAACACTAACAAACACTAAGCCGTCCCCTAACCCGTCGTCATACCCTGAGCTGTACCCTCAACCCTACCCGAACCCGTAACCTAAAACGCAACGTAAGCCTGCCCCATCGTCGGACCCGAAACTGGACCCTACCCCATACCCGTTCCCTTCCCCTACTCCGAATTCATACACTACCACTAGCATGTACCCTAAAGCAAGCCTGATCCCGAACCCGTACCCTAATACGTCCCCTAACAACTGTAACCCTTCCCCTTCCCCGAACCATACCCTACTCCTAACCCGTACACTCACACTAACCCATCCCCTAACCCTTCCCCTAACTTGGATCCTAATCTGTACCTTCAACCGTACCCATTCCCGAACCGTAACCCTCATCCTAACCCACACACTAACAAACACCACCCCGTAGCCTAAAACGGCCCCTCATCCTACCCCATCGTCGGACCCGAAACTGGACCCTACTCCTAACCCTTACCCTAACATGTCACATACTCCGAACCCGTCCACTAACACGTCCCCTGATACGAATTCGTACCCGAACAGTAACCCGGAGTCTAACAGTACCCTACACCTAACGCATTGTCGGACCCTAACCTGTCCCCTAAACCGAGCCCGATCCCTAACCCTAACCCTAACCCGTCCCCTAAGCCGAAAGCCTCCACTAACACTTACCCTCACCGTAATCCGTTTTCGTACCCTAACGCTCACCCTAGCCCTTAGCCTTCATACTACCCCAGACCCTAACCCGTCCCCTAGCCCAAATCCCTTGTTGGACCCTAAACTGTCCACTGGACCGTCCCTCTTCCCTAATCCTAGGCAGAACCCTCAACCTTACGCTAACCCAGACACGAACACTCATCTGTACCCTAACACGTACCCTGAAGCAAGCGTACCCATTCCCGGACCCGGACCCTAACAAGTACTCGAAGCCTAACTCGTTGTCGGACCCGTACCTGGACCCGAAACCTTCCCTGTTCCTGAACCCTAAACCCACCCAAAAGCCCTTCCCCTAACTAACTCGTACCGTACCCTAATCCTAATCTGTACACTAACCCGTACCCTAACACATACCCTCACCTGGACCCCGATCCTCGAACGACTCCTAACCCGTACCCGAACACTGACCCGTTGTCGGACCCGTACCTGGACCCGAAACCATATCTCGTCCCTAACCAGAACCCTTCACCGACCGTACACTAACCCTCACCCTCACCCTCACGCTAAGCCTTCTCCGTAACCTGGACCGTAAGCCTGTCCCGTTGTCGTGCCCTGCCCTGCCCCCTCCACGGTCCCCGTCCCCCGACACGTCCTCGGACCCACCCTCCAGCTCTGCCCTGCCCTGCCCTGCCCTGCCCCCTCCACGGTCCCCGTCCCGCGACACGTCCTCGGACGGACCCTCCAGCTCTGCCCTGCCCTGCCCTGCCCTGCCCCCTCCACGGTCCCCGTTCCCTATCCTAAGCCGTCCCCCGACACGTCCTCGGACGGACCCTCCACCTGTGCCCTGCCCCCTCCACGGTCCCCGGCCCCCGACACGTCCTCGGACCCAGCCTCCAGCTCTGTCGTGCCCTGCCCTGCCCTGCCCCCTCCACGTCCTCGGACGGACCCTCCAGCTCTGTCGTGCCCTGCCCTGCCCTGCCCCCTCCACGGTCCCGGTCCCCCGACACGTCCTCGGACCCTCCACCTCTGTCGTGCCCTGCCCTGGACCCTGAAGCGTCCCCGTTCCCTCCCCCTAGCCCACACACTTACCCGAAGCCTTACGGTAACCCGTCCAGGAATCCGCACACGTACGCTAACGACACTCACCCGTCCTGGTTTTTCCAGGCTCTTGATACTACTTGCCAAATTGCAAAGCAACCATGTCTCCCCACTATTCTAATATCCATTTAGGCAGGTATTCGAAGAAGTAGAGTTTGTTTGGGTGCGTGTGTTTGAATGCATGAAAAGTAGACCGAGAAGGCCCTTCGTGGGATTCAGATGGACTCCATGTAAGTCTGGTGTCCAGGAGCCAAGGTCCCGTCGTACCAAACGGCGGCTTGGCTGCTTCAGTGTGTGAGTGTAGGCCTGTGGCTCTTAGAAACGGGATAGTGGGCATAGAGTCCCTCCGGTGGCTCTCCTATGCTTGAATTCTCCTGTGAGTTCCTAATGGGGAGCAATTGATCAAGGCAATGCTTCATTCCTACAGAGAACTCTGTAGTTCTCTTCCTCGAGGACCAGAAAGTCAGAAAACCCTTTCTGTTTCCAACCAGATTCTGTGTGCACAGTGCTCTGGGATCCAGCCTAGGACCTACCTGTACATAGAGATTCACGTCTGCACTGCTGCACAGGTAAGGGAAATCGCCTCCTGCTTTCAGGCGAGCCCTCCGGGCATTAGGATACAGTTTGGACATTGCTTCTTGAGCTTCAGTTGAAAGTGCACTCTGGGCCAACACCTGGAAGAGAACACGAGGCCCAAAGTGTTATTGCAATGTGTTCTTTGCATGTTCAGCAGAGGGCCGCCCCCCCGCCCAAACCTTACGCTAACCCCTACTCTCCTCCTATCCCGTACACTAACACTAACAAACACTAAGCCGTCCCCTAACCCGTCGTCATACCCTGAGCTGTACCCTCAACCCTACCCGAACCCGTAACCTAAAACGCAACGTAAGCCTGCCCCATCGTCGGACCCGAAACTGGACCCTACCCCATACCCGTTCCCTTCCCCTACTCCGAATTCATACACTACCACTAGCATGTACCCTAAAGCAAGCCTGATCCCGAACCCGTACCCTAATACGTCCCCTAACAACTGTAACCCTTCCCCTTCCCCGAACCATACCCTACTCCTAACCCGTACACTCACACTAACCCATCCCCTAACCCTTCCCCTAACTTGGATCCTAATCTGTACCTTCAACCGTACCCATTCCCGAACCGTAACCCTCATCCTAACCCACACACTAACAAACACCACCCCGTAGCCTAAAACGGCCCCTCATCCTACCCCATCGTCGGACCCGAAACTGGACCCTACTCCTAACCCTTACCCTAACATGTCACATACTCCGAACCCGTCCACTAACACGTCCCCTGATACGAATTCGTACCCGAACAGTAACCCGGAGTCTAACAGTACCCTACACCTAACGCATTGTCGGACCCTAACCTGTCCCCTAAACCGAGCCCGATCCCTAACCCTAACCCTAACCCGTCCCCTAAGCCGAAAGCCTCCACTAACACTTACCCTCACCGTAATCCGTTTTCGTACCCTAACGCTCACCCTAGCCCTTAGCCTTCATACTACCCCAGACCCTAACCCGTCCCCTAGCCCAAATCCCTTGTTGGACCCTAAACTGTCCACTGGACCGTCCCTCTTCCCTAATCCTAGGCAGAACCCTCAACCTTACGCTAACCCAGACACGAACACTCATCTGTACCCTAACACGTACCCTGAAGCAAGCGTACCCATTCCCGGACCCGGACCCTAACAAGTACTCGAAGCCTAACTCGTTGTCGGACCCGTACCTGGACCCGAAACCTTCCCTGTTCCTGAACCCTAAACCCACCCAAAAGCCCTTCCCCTAACTAACTCGTACCGTACCCTAATCCTAATCTGTACACTAACCCGTACCCTAACACATACCCTCACCTGGACCCCGATCCTCGAACGACTCCTAACCCGTACCCGAACACTGACCCGTTGTCGGACCCGTACCTGGACCCGAAACCATATCTCGTCCCTAACCAGAACCCTTCACCGACCGTACACTAACCCTCACCCTCACCCTCACGCTAAGCCTTCTCCGTAACCTGGACCGTAAGCCTGTCCCGTTGTCGTGCCCTGCCCTGCCCCCTCCACGGTCCCCGTCCCCCGACACGTCCTCGGACCCACCCTCCAGCTCTGCCCTGCCCTGCCCTGCCCTGCCCCCTCCACGGTCCCCGTCCCGCGACACGTCCTCGGACGGACCCTCCAGCTCTGCCCTGCCCTGCCCTGCCCTGCCCCCTCCACGGTCCCCGTTCCCTATCCTAAGCCGTCCCCCGACACGTCCTCGGACGGACCCTCCACCTGTGCCCTGCCCCCTCCACGGTCCCCGGCCCCCGACACGTCCTCGGACCCAGCCTCCAGCTCTGTCGTGCCCTGCCCTGCCCTGCCCCCTCCACGTCCTCGGACGGACCCTCCAGCTCTGTCGTGCCCTGCCCTGCCCTGCCCCCTCCACGGTCCCGGTCCCCCGACACGTCCTCGGACCCTCCACCTCTGTCGTGCCCTGCCCTGGACCCTGAAGCGTCCCCGTTCCCTCCCCCTAGCCCACACACTTACCCGAAGCCTTACGGTAACCCGTCCAGGAATCCGCACACGTACGCTAACGACACTCACCCGTCCTGGTTTTTCCAGGCTCTTGATACTACTTGCCAAATTGCAAAGCAACCATGTCTCCCCACTATTCTAATATCCATTTAGGCAGGTATTCGAAGAAGTAGAGTTTGTTTGGGTGCGTGTGTTTGAATGCATGAAAAGTAGACCGAGAAGGCCCTTCGTGGGATTCAGATGGACTCCATGTAAGTCTGGTGTCCAGGAGCCAAGGTCCCGTCGTACCAAACGGCGGCTTGGCTGCTTCAGTGTGTGAGTGTAGGCCTGTGGCTCTTAGAAACGGGATAGTGGGCATAGAGTCCCTCCGGTGGCTCTCCTATGCTTGAATTCTCCTGTGAGTTCCTAATGGGGAGCAATTGATCAAGGCAATGCTTCATTCCTACAGAGAACTCTGTAGTTCTCTTCCTCGAGGACCAGAAAGTCAGAAAACCCTTTCTGTTTCCAACCAGATTCTGTGTGCACAGTGCTCTGGGATCCAGCCTAGGACCTACCTGTACATAGAGATTCACGTCTGCACTGCTGCACAGGTAAGGGAAATCGCCTCCTGCTTTCAGGCGAGCCCTCCGGGCATTAGGATACAGTTTGGACATTGCTTCTTGAGCTTCAGTTGAAAGTGCACTCTGGGCCAACACCTGGAAGAGAACACGAGGCCCAAAGTGTTATTGCAATGTGTTCTTTGCATGTTCAGCAGAGGGCCGCCCCCCCGCCCAAACCTTACGCTAACCCCTACTCTCCTCCTATCCCGTACACTAACACTAACAAACACTAAGCCGTCCCCTAACCCGTCGTCATACCCTGAGCTGTACCCTCAACCCTACCCGAACCCGTAACCTAAAACGCAACGTAAGCCTGCCCCATCGTCGGACCCGAAACTGGACCCTACCCCATACCCGTTCCCTTCCCCTACTCCGAATTCATACACTACCACTAGCATGTACCCTAAAGCAAGCCTGATCCCGAACCCGTACCCTAATACGTCCCCTAACAACTGTAACCCTTCCCCTTCCCCGAACCATACCCTACTCCTAACCCGTACACTCACACTAACCCATCCCCTAACCCTTCCCCTAACTTGGATCCTAATCTGTACCTTCAACCGTACCCATTCCCGAACCGTAACCCTCATCCTAACCCACACACTAACAAACACCACCCCGTAGCCTAAAACGGCCCCTCATCCTACCCCATCGTCGGACCCGAAACTGGACCCTACTCCTAACCCTTACCCTAACATGTCACATACTCCGAACCCGTCCACTAACACGTCCCCTGATACGAATTCGTACCCGAACAGTAACCCGGAGTCTAACAGTACCCTACACCTAACGCATTGTCGGACCCTAACCTGTCCCCTAAACCGAGCCCGATCCCTAACCCTAACCCTAACCCGTCCCCTAAGCCGAAAGCCTCCACTAACACTTACCCTCACCGTAATCCGTTTTCGTACCCTAACGCTCACCCTAGCCCTTAGCCTTCATACTACCCCAGACCCTAACCCGTCCCCTAGCCCAAATCCCTTGTTGGACCCTAAACTGTCCACTGGACCGTCCCTCTTCCCTAATCCTAGGCAGAACCCTCAACCTTACGCTAACCCAGACACGAACACTCATCTGTACCCTAACACGTACCCTGAAGCAAGCGTACCCATTCCCGGACCCGGACCCTAACAAGTACTCGAAGCCTAACTCGTTGTCGGACCCGTACCTGGACCCGAAACCTTCCCTGTTCCTGAACCCTAAACCCACCCAAAAGCCCTTCCCCTAACTAACTCGTACCGTACCCTAATCCTAATCTGTACACTAACCCGTACCCTAACACATACCCTCACCTGGACCCCGATCCTCGAACGACTCCTAACCCGTACCCGAACACTGACCCGTTGTCGGACCCGTACCTGGACCCGAAACCATATCTCGTCCCTAACCAGAACCCTTCACCGACCGTACACTAACCCTCACCCTCACCCTCACGCTAAGCCTTCTCCGTAACCTGGACCGTAAGCCTGTCCCGTTGTCGTGCCCTGCCCTGCCCCCTCCACGGTCCCCGTCCCCCGACACGTCCTCGGACCCACCCTCCAGCTCTGCCCTGCCCTGCCCTGCCCTGCCCCCTCCACGGTCCCCGTCCCGCGACACGTCCTCGGACGGACCCTCCAGCTCTGCCCTGCCCTGCCCTGCCCTGCCCCCTCCACGGTCCCCGTGCCCTATCCTAAGCCGTCCCCCGACACGTCCTCGGACGGACCCTCCACCTGTGCCCTGCCCCCTCCACGGTCCCCGGCCCCCGACACGTCCTCGGACCCAGCCTCCAGCTCTGTCGTGCCCTGCCCTGCCCTGCCCCCTCCACGTCCTCGGACGGACCCTCCAGCTCTGTCGTGCCCTGCCCTGCCCTGCCCCCTCCACGGTCCCGGTCCCCCGACACGTCCTCGGACCCTCCACCTCTGTCGTGCCCTGCCCTGGACCCTGAAGCGTCCCCGTTCCCTCCCCCTAGCCCACACACTTACCCGAAGCCTTACGGTAACCCGTCCAGGAATCCGCACACGTACGCTAACGACACTCACCCGTCCTGGTTTTTCCAGGCTCTTGATACTACTTGCCAAATTGCAAAGCAACCATGTCTCCCCACTATTCTAATATCCATTTAGGCAGGTATTCGAAGAAGTAGAGTTTGTTTGGGTGCGTGTGTTTGAATGCATGAAAAGTAGACCGAGAAGGCCCTTCGTGGGATTCAGATGGACTCCATGTAAGTCTGGTGTCCAGGAGCCAAGGTCCCGTCGTACCAAACGGCGGCTTGGCTGCTTCAGTGTGTGAGTGTAGGCCTGTGGCTCTTAGAAACGGGATAGTGGGCATAGAGTCCCTCCGGTGGCTCTCCTATGCTTGAATTCTCCTGTGAGTTCCTAATGGGGAGCAATTGATCAAGGCAATGCTTCATTCCTACAGAGAACTCTGTAGTTCTCTTCCTCGAGGACCAGAAAGTCAGAAAACCCTTTCTGTTTCCAACCAGATTCTGTGTGCACAGTGCTCTGGGATCCAGCCTAGGACCTACCTGTACATAGAGATTCACGTCTGCACTGCTGCACAGGTAAGGGAAATCGCCTCCTGCTTTCAGGCGAGCCCTCCGGGCATTAGGATACAGTTTGGACATTGCTTCTTGAGCTTCAGTTGAAAGTGCACTCTGGGCCAACACCTGGAAGAGAACACGAGGCCCAAAGTGTTATTGCAATGTGTTCTTTGCATGTTCAGCAGAGGGCCGCCCCCCCGCCCAAACCTTACGCTAACCCCTACTCTCCTCCTATCCCGTACACTAACACTAACAAACACTAAGCCGTCCCCTAACCCGTCGTCATACCCTGAGCTGTACCCTCAACCCTACCCGAACCCGTAACCTAAAACGCAACGTAAGCCTGCCCCATCGTCGGACCCGAAACTGGACCCTACCCCATACCCGTTCCCTTCCCCTACTCCGAATTCATACACTACCACTAGCATGTACCCTAAAGCAAGCCTGATCCCGAACCCGTACCCTAATACGTCCCCTAACAACTGTAACCCTTCCCCTTCCCCGAACCATACCCTACTCCTAACCCGTACACTCACACTAACCCATCCCCTAACCCTTCCCCTAACTTGGATCCTAATCTGTACCTTCAACCGTACCCATTCCCGAACCGTAACCCTCATCCTAACCCACACACTAACAAACACCACCCCGTAGCCTAAAACGGCCCCTCATCCTACCCCATCGTCGGACCCGAAACTGGACCCTACTCCTAACCCTTACCCTAACATGTCACATACTCCGAACCCGTCCACTAACACGTCCCCTGATACGAATTCGTACCCGAACAGTAACCCGGAGTCTAACAGTACCCTACACCTAACGCATTGTCGGACCCTAACCTGTCCCCTAAACCGAGCCCGATCCCTAACCCTAACCCTAACCCGTCCCCTAAGCCGAAAGCCTCCACTAACACTTACCCTCACCGTAATCCGTTTTCGTACCCTAACGCTCACCCTAGCCCTTAGCCTTCATACTACCCCAGACCCTAACCCGTCCCCTAGCCCAAATCCCTTGTTGGACCCTAAACTGTCCACTGGACCGTCCCTCTTCCCTAATCCTAGGCAGAACCCTCAACCTTACGCTAACCCAGACACGAACACTCATCTGTACCCTAACACGTACCCTGAAGCAAGCGTACCCATTCCCGGACCCGGACCCTAACAAGTACTCGAAGCCTAACTCGTTGTCGGACCCGTACCTGGACCCGAAACCTTCCCTGTTCCTGAACCCTAAACCCACCCAAAAGCCCTTCCCCTAACTAACTCGTACCGTACCCTAATCCTAATCTGTACACTAACCCGTACCCTAACACATACCCTCACCTGGACCCCGATCCTCGAACGACTCCTAACCCGTACCCGAACACTGACCCGTTGTCGGACCCGTACCTGGACCCGAAACCATATCTCGTCCCTAACCAGAACCCTTCACCGACCGTACACTAACCCTCACCCTCACCCTCACGCTAAGCCTTCTCCGTAACCTGGACCGTAAGCCTGTCCCGTTGTCGTGCCCTGCCCTGCCCCCTCCACGGTCCCCGTCCCCCGACACGTCCTCGGACCCACCCTCCAGCTCTGCCCTGCCCTGCCCTGCCCTGCCCCCTCCACGGTCCCCGTCCCGCGACACGTCCTCGGACGGACCCTCCAGCTCTGCCCTGCCCTGCCCTGCCCTGCCCCCTCCACGGTCCCCGTTCCCTATCCTAAGCCGTCCCCCGACACGTCCTCGGACGGACCCTCCACCTGTGCCCTGCCCCCTCCACGGTCCCCGGCCCCCGACACGTCCTCGGACCCAGCCTCCAGCTCTGTCGTGCCCTGCCCTGCCCTGCCCCCTCCACGTCCTCGGACGGACCCTCCAGCTCTGTCGTGCCCTGCCCTGCCCTGCCCCCTCCACGGTCCCGGTCCCCCGACACGTCCTCGGACCCTCCACCTCTGTCGTGCCCTGCCCTGGACCCTGAAGCGTCCCCGTTCCCTCCCCCTAGCCCACACACTTACCCGAAGCCTTACGGTAACCCGTCCAGGAATCCGCACACGTACGCTAACGACACTCACCCGTCCTGGTTTTTCCAGGCTCTTGATACTACTTGCCAAATTGCAAAGCAACCATGTCTCCCCACTATTCTAATATCCATTTAGGCAGGTATTCGAAGAAGTAGAGTTTGTTTGGGTGCGTGTGTTTGAATGCATGAAAAGTAGACCGAGAAGGCCCTTCGTGGGATTCAGATGGACTCCATGTAAGTCTGGTGTCCAGGAGCCAAGGTCCCGTCGTACCAAACGGCGGCTTGGCTGCTTCAGTGTGTGAGTGTAGGCCTGTGGCTCTTAGAAACGGGATAGTGGGCATAGAGTCCCTCCGGTGGCTCTCCTATGCTTGAATTCTCCTGTGAGTTCCTAATGGGGAGCAATTGATCAAGGCAATGCTTCATTCCTACAGAGAACTCTGTAGTTCTCTTCCTCGAGGACCAGAAAGTCAGAAAACCCTTTCTGTTTCCAACCAGATTCTGTGTGCACAGTGCTCTGGGATCCAGCCTAGGACCTACCTGTACATAGAGATTCACGTCTGCACTGCTGCACAGGTAAGGGAAATCGCCTCCTGCTTTCAGGCGAGCCCTCCGGGCATTAGGATACAGTTTGGACATTGCTTCTTGAGCTTCAGTTGAAAGTGCACTCTGGGCCAACACCTGGAAGAGAACACGAGGCCCAAAGTGTTATTGCAATGTGTTCTTTGCATGTTCAGCAGAGGGCCGCCCCCCCGCCCAAACCTTACGCTAACCCCTACTCTCCTCCTATCCCGTACACTAACACTAACAAACACTAAGCCGTCCCCTAACCCGTCGTCATACCCTGAGCTGTACCCTCAACCCTACCCGAACCCGTAACCTAAAACGCAACGTAAGCCTGCCCCATCGTCGGACCCGAAACTGGACCCTACCCCATACCCGTTCCCTTCCCCTACTCCGAATTCATACACTACCACTAGCATGTACCCTAAAGCAAGCCTGATCCCGAACCCGTACCCTAATACGTCCCCTAACAACTGTAACCCTTCCCCTTCCCCGAACCATACCCTACTCCTAACCCGTACACTCACACTAACCCATCCCCTAACCCTTCCCCTAACTTGGATCCTAATCTGTACCTTCAACCGTACCCATTCCCGAACCGTAACCCTCATCCTAACCCACACACTAACAAACACCACCCCGTAGCCTAAAACGGCCCCTCATCCTACCCCATCGTCGGACCCGAAACTGGACCCTACTCCTAACCCTTACCCTAACATGTCACATACTCCGAACCCGTCCACTAACACGTCCCCTGATACGAATTCGTACCCGAACAGTAACCCGGAGTCTAACAGTACCCTACACCTAACGCATTGTCGGACCCTAACCTGTCCCCTAAACCGAGCCCGATCCCTAACCCTAACCCTAACCCGTCCCCTAAGCCGAAAGCCTCCACTAACACTTACCCTCACCGTAATCCGTTTTCGTACCCTAACGCTCACCCTAGCCCTTAGCCTTCATACTACCCCAGACCCTAACCCGTCCCCTAGCCCAAATCCCTTGTTGGACCCTAAACTGTCCACTGGACCGTCCCTCTTCCCTAATCCTAGGCAGAACCCTCAACCTTACGCTAACCCAGACACGAACACTCATCTGTACCCTAACACGTACCCTGAAGCAAGCGTACCCATTCCCGGACCCGGACCCTAACAAGTACTCGAAGCCTAACTCGTTGTCGGACCCGTACCTGGACCCGAAACCTTCCCTGTTCCTGAACCCTAAACCCACCCAAAAGCCCTTCCCCTAACTAACTCGTACCGTACCCTAATCCTAATCTGTACACTAACCCGTACCCTAACACATACCCTCACCTGGACCCCGATCCTCGAACGACTCCTAACCCGTACCCGAACACTGACCCGTTGTCGGACCCGTACCTGGACCCGAAACCATATCTCGTCCCTAACCAGAACCCTTCACCGACCGTACACTAACCCTCACCCTCACCCTCACGCTAAGCCTTCTCCGTAACCTGGACCGTAAGCCTGTCCCGTTGTCGTGCCCTGCCCTGCCCCCTCCACGGTCCCCGTCCCGCGACACGTCCTCGGACGGACCCTCCAGCTCTGCCCTGCCCTGCCCTGCCCTGCCCCCTCCACGGTCCCCGTTCCCTATCCTAAGCCGTCCCCCGACACGTCCTCGGACGGACCCTCCACCTGTGCCCTGCCCCCTCCACGGTCCCCGGCCCCCGACACGTCCTCGGACCCAGCCTCCAGCTCTGTCGTGCCCTGCCCTGCCCTGCCCCCTCCACGTCCTCGGACGGACCCTCCAGCTCTGTCGTGCCCTGCCCTGCCCTGCCCCCTCCACGGTCCCGGTCCCCCGACACGTCCTCGGACCCTCCACCTCTGTCGTGCCCTGCCCTGGACCCTGAAGCGTCCCCGTTCCCTCCCCCTAGCCCACACACTTACCCGAAGCCTTACGGTAACCCGTCCAGGAATCCGCACACGTACGCTAACGACACTCACCCGTCCTGGTTTTTCCAGGCTCTTGATACTACTTGCCAAATTGCAAAGCAACCATGTCTCCCCACTATTCTAATATCCATTTAGGCAGGTATTCGAAGAAGTAGAGTTTGTTTGGGTGCGTGTGTTTGAATGCATGAAAAGTAGACCGAGAAGGCCCTTCGTGGGATTCAGATGGACTCCATGTAAGTCTGGTGTCCAGGAGCCAAGGTCCCGTCGTACCAAACGGCGGCTTGGCTGCTTCAGTGTGTGAGTGTAGGCCTGTGGCTCTTAGAAACGGGATAGTGGGCATAGAGTCCCTCCGGTGGCTCTCCTATGCTTGAATTCTCCTGTGAGTTCCTAATGGGGAGCAATTGATCAAGGCAATGCTTCATTCCTACAGAGAGAGAACTCTGTAGTTCTCTTCCTCGAGGACCAGAAAGTCAGAAAACCCTTTCTGTTTCCAACCAGATTCTGTGTGCACAGTGCTCTGGGATCCAGCCTAGGACCTACCTGTACATAGAGATTCACGTCTGCACTGCTGCACAGGTAAGGGAAATCGCCTCCTGCTTTCAGGCGAGCCCTCCGGGCATTAGGATACAGTTTGGACATTGCTTCTTGAGCTTCAGTTGAAAGTGCACTCTGGGCCAACACCTGGAAGAGAACACGAGGCCCAAAGTGTTATTGCAATGTGTTCTTTGCATGTTCAGCAGAGGGCCGCCCCCCCGCCCAAACCTTACGCTAACCCCTACTCTCCTCCTATCCCGTACACTAACACTAACAAACACTAAGCCGTCCCCTAACCCGTCGTCATACCCTGAGCTGTACCCTCAACCCTACCCGAACCCGTAACCTAAAACGCAACGTAAGCCTGCCCCATCGTCGGACCCGAAACTGGACCCTACCCCATACCCGTTCCCTTCCCCTACTCCGAATTCATACACTACCACTAGCATGTACCCTAAAGCAAGCCTGATCCCGAACCCGTACCCTAATACGTCCCCTAACAACTGTAACCCTTCCCCTTCCCCGAACCATACCCTACTCCTAACCCGTACACTCACACTAACCCATCCCCTAACCCTTCCCCTAACTTGGATCCTAATCTGTACCTTCAACCGTACCCATTCCCGAACCGTAACCCTCATCCTAACCCACACACTAACAAACACCACCCCGTAGCCTAAAACGGCCCCTCATCCTACCCCATCGTCGGACCCGAAACTGGACCCTACTCCTAACCCTTACCCTAACATGTCACATACTCCGAACCCGTCCACTAACACGTCCCCTGATACGAATTCGTACCCGAACAGTAACCCGGAGTCTAACAGTACCCTACACCTAACGCATTGTCGGACCCTAACCTGTCCCCTAAACCGAGCCCGATCCCTAACCCTAACCCTAACCCGTCCCCTAAGCCGAAAGCCTCCACTAACACTTACCCTCACCGTAATCCGTTTTCGTACCCTAACGCTCACCCTAGCCCTTAGCCTTCATACTACCCCAGACCCTAACCCGTCCCCTAGCCCAAATCCCTTGTTGGACCCTAAACTGTCCACTGGACCGTCCCTCTTCCCTAATCCTAGGCAGAACCCTCAACCTTACGCTAACCCAGACACGAACACTCATCTGTACCCTGAAGCAAGCGTACCCATTCCCGGACCCGGACCCTAACAAGTACTCGAAGCCTAACTCGTTGTCGGACCCGTACCTGGACCCGAAACCTTCCCTGTTCCTGAACCCTAAACCCACCCAAAAGCCCTTCCCCTAACTAACTCGTACCGTACCCTAATCCTAATCTGTACACTAACCCGTACCCTAACACATACCCTCACCTGGACCCCGATCCTCGAACGACTCCTAACCCGTACCCGAACACTGACCCGTTGTCGGACCCGTACCTGGACCCGAAACCATATCTCGTCCCTAACCAGAACCCTTCACCGACCGTACACTAACCCTCACCCTCACCCTCACGCTAAGCCTTCTCCGTAACCTGGACCGTAAGCCTGTCCCGTTGTCGTGCCCTGCCCTGCCCCCTCCACGGTCCCCGTCCCCCGACACGTCCTCGGACCCACCCTCCAGCTCTGCCCTGCCCTGCCCTGCCCTGCCCCCTCCACGGTCCCCGTCCCGCGACACGTCCTCGGACGGACCCTCCAGCTCTGCCCTGCCCTGCCCTGCCCTGCCCCCTCCACGGTCCCCGTTCCCTATCCTAAGCCGTCCCCCGACACGTCCTCGGACGGACCCTCCACCTGTGCCCTGCCCCCTCCACGGTCCCCGGCCCCCGACACGTCCTCGGACCCAGCCTCCAGCTCTGTCGTGCCCTGCCCTGCCCTGCCCCCTCCACGTCCTCGGACGGACCCTCCAGCTCTGTCGTGCCCTGCCCTGCCCTGCCCCCTCCACGGTCCCGGTCCCCCGACACGTCCTCGGACCCTCCACCTCTGTCGTGCCCTGCCCTGGACCCTGAAGCGTCCCCGTTCCCTCCCCCTAGCCCACACACTTACCCGAAGCCTTACGGTAACCCGTCCAGGAATCTGCACACGTACGCTAACGACACTCACCCGTCCTGGTTTTTCCAGGCTCTTGATACTACTTGCCAAATTGCAAAGCAACCATGTCTCCCCACTATTCTAATATCCATTTAGGCAGGTATTCGAAGAAGTAGAGTTTGTTTGGGTGCGTGTGTTTGAATGCATGAAAAGTAGACCGAGAAGGCCCTTCGTGGGATTCAGATGGACTCCATGTAAGTCTGGTGTCCAGGAGCCAAGGTCCCGTCGTACCAAACGGCGGCTTGGCTGCTTCAGTGTGTGAGTGTAGGCCTGTGGCTCTTAGAAACGGGATAGTGGGCATAGAGTCCCTCCGGTGGCTCTCCTATGCTTGAATTCTCCTGTGAGTTCCTAATGGGGAGCAATTGATCAAGGCAATGCTTCATTCCTACAGAGAGAGAACTCTGTAGTTCTCTTCCTCGAGGACCAGAAAGTCAGAAAACCCTTTCTGTTTCCAACCAGATTCTGTGTGCACAGTGCTCTGGGATCCAGCCTAGGACCTACCTGTACATAGAGATTCACGTCTGCACTGCTGCACAGGTAAGGGAAATCGCCTCCTGCTTTCAGGCGAGCCCTCCGGGCATTAGGATACAGTTTGGACATTGCTTCTTGAGCTTCAGTTGAAAGTGCACTCTGGGCCAACACCTGGAAGAGAACACGAGGCCCAAAGTGTGATTGCAATGTGTTCTTTGCATGTTCAGCAGAGGGCCGCCCCCCCGCCCAAACCTTACGCTAACCCCTACTCTCCTCCTATCCCGTACACTAACACTAACAAACACTAAGCCGTCCCCTAACCCGTCGTCATACCCTGAGCTGTACCCTCAACCCTACCCGAACCCGTAACCTAAAACGCAACGTAAGCCTGCCCCATCGTCGGACCCGAAACTGGACCCTACCCCATACCCGTTCCCTTCCCCTACTCCGAATTCATACACTACCACTAGCATGTACCCTAAAGCAAGCCTGATCCCGAACCCGTACCCTAATACGTCCCCTAACAACTGTAACCCTTCCCCTTCCCCGAACCATACCCTACTCCTAACCCGTACACTCACACTAACCCATCCCCTAACCCTTCCCCTAACTTGGATCCTAATCTGTACCTTCAACCGTACCCATTCCCGAACCGTAACCCTCATCCTAACCCACACACTAACAAACACCACCCCGTAGCCTAAAACGGCCCCTCATCCTACCCCATCGTCGGACCCGAAACTGGACCCTACTCCTAACCCTTACCCTAACATGTCACATACTCCGAACCCGTCCACTAACACGTCCCCTGATACGAATTCGTACCCGAACAGTAACCCGGAGTCTAACAGTACCCTACACCTAACGCATTGTCGGACCCTAACCTGTCCCCTAAACCGAGCCCGATCCCTAACCCTAACCCTAACCCGTCCCCTAAGCCGAAAGCCTCCACTAACACTTACCCTCACCGTAATCCGTTTTCGTACCCTAACGCTCACCCTAGCCCTTAGCCTTCATACTACCCCAGACCCTAACCCGTCCCCTAGCCCAAATCCCTTGTTGGACCCTAAACTGTCCACTGGACCGTCCCTCTTCCCTAATCCTAGGCAGAACCCTCAACCTTACGCTAACCCAGACACGAACACTCATCTGTACCCTAACACGTACCCTGAAGCAAGCGTACCCATTCCCGGACCCGGACCCTAACAAGTACTCGAAGCCTAACTCGTTGTCGGACCCGTACCTGGACCCGAAACCTTCCCTGTTCCTGAACCCTAAACCCACCCAAAAGCCCTTCCCCTAACTAACTCGTACCGTACCCTAATCCTAATCTGTACACTAACCCGTACCCTAACACATACCCTCACCTGGACCCCGATCCTCGAACGACTCCTAACCCGTACCCGAACACTGACCCGTTGTCGGACCCGTACCTGGACCCGAAACCATATCTCGTCCCTAACCAGAACCCTTCACCGACCGTACACTAACCCTCACCCTCACCCTCACGCTAAGCCTTCTCCGTAACCTGGACCGTAAGCCTGTCCCGTTGTCGTGCCCTGCCCTGCCCCCTCCACGGTCCCCGTCCCCCGACACGTCCTCGGACCCACCCTCCAGCTCTGCCCTGCCCTGCCCTGCCCTGCCCCCTCCACGGTCCCCGTCCCGCGACACGTCCTCGGACGGACCCTCCAGCTCTGCCCTGCCCTGCCCTGCCCTGCCCCCTCCACGGTCCCCGTGCCCTATCCTAAGCCGTCCCCCGACACGTCCTCGGACGGACCCTCCACCTGTGCCCTGCCCCCTCCACGGTCCCCGGCCCCCGACACGTCCTCGGACCCAGCCTCCAGCTCTGTCGTGCCCTGCCCTGCCCTGCCCCCTCCACGTCCTCGGACGGACCCTCCAGCTCTGTCGTGCCCTGCCCTGCCCTGCCCCCTCCACGGTCCCGGTCCCCCGACACGTCCTCGGACCCTCCACCTCTGTCGTGCCCTGCCCTGGACCCTGAAGCGTCCCCGTTCCCTCCCCCTAGCCCACACACTTACCCGAAGCCTTACGGTAACCCGTCCAGGAATCCGCACACGTACGCTAACGACACTCACCCGTCCTGGTTTTTCCAGGCTCTTGATACTACTTGCCAAATTGCAAAGCAACCATGTCTCCCCACTATTCTAATATCCATTTAGGCAGGTATTCGAAGAAGTAGAGTTTGTTTGGGTGCGTGTGTTTGAATGCATGAAAAGTAGACCGAGAAGGCCCTTCGTGGGATTCAGATGGACTCCATGTAAGTCTGGTGTCCAGGAGCCAAGGTCCCGTCGTACCAAACGGCGGCTTGGCTGCTTCAGTGTGTGAGTGTAGGCCTGTGGCTCTTAGAAACGGGATAGTGGGCATAGAGTCCCTCCGGTGGCTCTCCTATGCTTGAATTCTCCTGTGAGTTCCTAATGGGGAGCAATTGATCAAGGCAATGCTTCATTCCTACAGAGAGAGAACTCTGTAGTTCTCTTCCTCGAGGACCAGAAAGTCAGAAAACCCTTTCTGTTTCCAACCAGATTCTGTGTGCACAGTGCTCTGGGATCCAGCCTAGGACCTACCTGTACATAGAGATTCACGTCTGCACTGCTGCACAGGTAAGGGAAATCGCCTCCTGCTTTCAGGCGAGCCCTCCGGGCATTAGGATACAGTTTGGACATTGCTTCTTGAGCTTCAGTTGAAAGTGCACTCTGGGCCAACACCTGGAAGAGAACACGAGGCCCAAAGTGTGATTGCAATGTGTTCTTTGCATGTTCAGCAGAGGGCCGCCCCCCCGCCCAAACCTTACGCTAACCCCTACTCTCCTCCTATCCCGTACACTAACACTAACAAACACTAAGCCGTCCCCTAACCCGTCGTCATACCCTGAGCTGTACCCTCAACCCTACCCGAACCCGTAACCTAAAACGCAACGTAAGCCTGCCCCATCGTCGGACCCGAAACTGGACCCTACCCCATACCCGTTCCCTTCCCCTACTCCGAATTCATACACTACCACTAGCATGTACCCTAAAGCAAGCCTGATCCCGAACCCGTACCCTAATACGTCCCCTAACAACTGTAACCCTTCCCCTTCCCCGAACCATACCCTACTCCTAACCCGTACACTCACACTAACCCATCCCCTAACCCTTCCCCTAACTTGGATCCTAATCTGTACCTTCAACCGTACCCATTCCCGAACCGTAACCCTCATCCTAACCCACACACTAACAAACACCACCCCGTAGCCTAAAACGGCCCCTCATCCTACCCCATCGTCGGACCCGAAACTGGACCCTACTCCTAACCCTTACCCTAACATGTCACATACTCCGAACCCGTCCACTAACACGTCCCCTGATACGAATTCGTACCCGAACAGTAACCCGGAGTCTAACAGTACCCTACACCTAACGCATTGTCGGACCCTAACCTGTCCCCTAAACCGAGCCCGATCCCTAACCCTAACCCTAACCCGTCCCCTAAGCCGAAAGCCTCCACTAACACTTACCCTCACCGTAATCCGTTTTCGTACCCTAACGCTCACCCTAGCCCTTAGCCTTCATACTACCCCAGACCCTAACCCGTCCCCTAGCCCAAATCCCTTGTTGGACCCTAAACTGTCCACTGGACCGTCCCTCTTCCCTAATCCTAGGCAGAACCCTCAACCTTACGCTAACCCAGACACGAACACTCATCTGTACCCTAACACGTACCCTGAAGCAAGCGTACCCATTCCCGGACCCGGACCCTAACAAGTACTCGAAGCCTAACTCGTTGTCGGACCCGTACCTGGACCCGAAACCTTCCCTGTTCCTGAACCCTAAACCCACCCAAAAGCCCTTCCCCTAACTAACTCGTACCGTACCCTAATCCTAATCTGTACACTAACCCGTACCCTAACACATACCCTCACCTGGACCCCGATCCTCGAACGACTCCTAACCCGTACCCGAACACTGACCCGTTGTCGGACCCGTACCTGGACCCGAAACCATATCTCGTCCCTAACCAGAACCCTTCACCGACCGTACACTAACCCTCACCCTCACCCTCACGCTAAGCCTTCTCCGTAACCTGGACCGTAAGCCTGTCCCGTTGTCGTGCCCTGCCCTGCCCCCTCCACGGTCCCCGTCCCCCGACACGTCCTCGGACCCACCCTCCAGCTCTGCCCTGCCCTGCCCTGCCCTGCCCCCTCCACGGTCCCCGTCCCGCGACACGTCCTCGGACGGACCCTCCAGCTCTGCCCTGCCCTGCCCTGCCCTGCCCCCTCCACGGTCCCCGTGCCCTATCCTAAGCCGTCCCCCGACACGTCCTCGGACGGACCCTCCACCTGTGCCCTGCCCCCTCCACGGTCCCCGGCCCCCGACACGTCCTCGGACCCAGCCTCCAGCTCTGTCGTGCCCTGCCCTGCCCTGCCCCCTCCACGTCCTCGGACGGACCCTCCAGCTCTGTCGTGCCCTGCCCTGCCCTGCCCCCTCCACGGTCCCGGTCCCCCGACACGTCCTCGGACCCTCCACCTCTGTCGTGCCCTGCCCTGGACCCTGAAGCGTCCCCGTTCCCTCCCCCTAGCCCACACACTTACCCGAAGCCTTACGGTAACCCGTCCAGGAATCCGCACACGTACGCTAACGACACTCACCCGTCCTGGTTTTTCCAGGCTCTTGATACTACTTGCCAAATTGCAAAGCAACCATGTCTCCCCACTATTCTAATATCCATTTAGGCAGGTATTCGAAGAAGTAGAGTTTGTTTGGGTGCGTGTGTTTGAATGCATGAAAAGTAGACCGAGAAGGCCCTTCGTGGGATTCAGATGGACTCCATGTAAGTCTGGTGTCCAGGAGCCAAGGTCCCGTCGTACCAAACGGCGGCTTGGCTGCTTCAGTGTGTGAGTGTAGGCCTGTGGCTCTTAGAAACGGGATAGTGGGCATAGAGTCCCTCCGGTGGCTCTCCTATGCTTGAATTCTCCTGTGAGTTCCTAATGGGGAGCAATTGATCAAGGCAATGCTTCATTCCTACAGAGAACTCTGTAGTTCTCTTCCTCGAGGACCAGAAAGTCAGAAAACCCTTTCTGTTTCCAACCAGATTCTGTGTGCACAGTGCTCTGGGATCCAGCCTAGGACCTACCTGTACATAGAGATTCACGTCTGCACTGCTGCACAGGTAAGGGAAATCGCCTCCTGCTTTCAGGCGAGCCCTCCGGGCATTAGGATACAGTTTGGACATTGCTTCTTGAGCTTCAGTTGAAAGTGCACTCTGGGCCAACACCTGGAAGAGAACACGAGGCCCAAAGTGTTATTGCAATGTGTTCTTTGCATGTTCAGCAGAGGGCCGCCCCCCCGCCCAAACCTTACGCTAACCCCTACTCTCCTCCTATCCCGTACACTAACACTAACAAACACTAAGCCGTCCCCTAACCCGTCGTCATACCCTGAGCTGTACCCTCAACCCTACCCGAACCCGTAACCTAAAACGCAACGTAAGCCTGCCCCATCGTCGGACCCGAAACTGGACCCTACCCCATACCCGTTCCCTTCCCCTACTCCGAATTCATACACTACCACTAGCATGTACCCTAAAGCAAGCCTGATCCCGAACCCGTACCCTAATACGTCCCCTAACAACTGTAACCCTTCCCCTTCCCCGAACCATACCCTACTCCTAACCCGTACACTCACACTAACCCATCCCCTAACCCTTCCCCTAACTTGGATCCTAATCTGTACCTTCAACCGTACCCATTCCCGAACCGTAACCCTCATCCTAACCCACACACTAACAAACACCACCCCGTAGCCTAAAACGGCCCCTCATCCTACCCCATCGTCGGACCCGAAACTGGACCCTACTCCTAACCCTTACCCTAACATGTCACATACTCCGAACCCGTCCACTAACACGTCCCCTGATACGAATTCGTACCCGAACAGTAACCCGGAGTCTAACAGTACCCTACACCTAACGCATTGTCGGACCCTAACCTGTCCCCTAAACCGAGCCCGATCCCTAACCCTAACCCTAACCCGTCCCCTAAGCCGAAAGCCTCCACTAACACTTACCCTCACCGTAATCCGTTTTCGTACCCTAACGCTCACCCTAGCCCTTAGCCTTCATACTACCCCAGACCCTAACCCGTCCCCTAGCCCAAATCCCTTGTTGGACCCTAAACTGTCCACTGGACCGTCCCTCTTCCCTAATCCTAGGCAGAACCCTCAACCTTACGCTAACCCAGACACGAACACTCATCTGTACCCTAACACGTACCCTGAAGCAAGCGTACCCATTCCCGGACCCGGACCCTAACAAGTACTCGAAGCCTAACTCGTTGTCGGACCCGTACCTGGACCCGAAACCTTCCCTGTTCCTGAACCCTAAACCCACCCAAAAGCCCTTCCCCTAACTAACTCGTACCGTACCCTAATCCTAATCTGTACACTAACCCGTACCCTAACACATACCCTCACCTGGACCCCGATCCTCGAACGACTCCTAACCCGTACCCGAACACTGACCCGTTGTCGGACCCGTACCTGGACCCGAAACCATATCTCGTCCCTAACCAGAACCCTTCACCGACCGTACACTAACCCTCACCCTCACCCTCACGCTAAGCCTTCTCCGTAACCTGGACCGTAAGCCTGTCCCGTTGTCGTGCCCTGCCCTGCCCCCTCCACGGTCCCCGTCCCCCGACACGTCCTCGGACCCACCCTCCAGCTCTGCCCTGCCCTGCCCTGCCCTGCCCCCTCCACGGTCCCCGTCCCGCGACACGTCCTCGGACGGACCCTCCAGCTCTGCCCTGCCCTGCCCTGCCCTGCCCCCTCCACGGTCCCCGTTCCCTATCCTAAGCCGTCCCCCGACACGTCCTCGGACGGACCCTCCACCTGTGCCCTGCCCCCTCCACGGTCCCCGGCCCCCGACACGTCCTCGGACCCAGCCTCCAGCTCTGTCGTGCCCTGCCCTGCCCTGCCCCCTCCACGTCCTCGGACGGACCCTCCAGCTCTGTCGTGCCCTGCCCTGCCCTGCCCCCTCCACGGTCCCGGTCCCCCGACACGTCCTCGGACCCTCCACCTCTGTCGTGCCCTGCCCTGGACCCTGAAGCGTCCCCGTTCCCTCCCCCTAGCCCACACACTTACCCGAAGCCTTACGGTAACCCGTCCAGGAATCCGCACACGTACGCTAACGACACTCACCCGTCCTGGTTTTTCCAGGCTCTTGATACTACTTGCCAAATTGCAAAGCAACCATGTCTCCCCACTATTCTAATATCCATTTAGGCAGGTATTCGAAGAAGTAGAGTTTGTTTGGGTGCGTGTGTTTGAATGCATGAAAAGTAGACCGAGAAGGCCCTTCGTGGGATTCAGATGGACTCCATGTAAGTCTGGTGTCCAGGAGCCAAGGTCCCGTCGTACCAAACGGCGGCTTGGCTGCTTCAGTGTGTGAGTGTAGGCCTGTGGCTCTTAGAAACGGGATAGTGGGCATAGAGTCCCTCCGGTGGCTCTCCTATGCTTGAAGTCTCCTGTGAGTTCCTAATGGGGAGCAATTGATCAAGGCAATGCTTCATTCCTACAGAGAACTCTGTAGTTCTCTTCCTCGAGGACCAGAAAGTCAGAAAACCCTTTCTGTTTCCAACCAGATTCTGTGTGCACAGTGCTCTGGGATCCAGCCTAGGACCTACCTGTACATAGAGATTCACGTCTGCACTGCTGCACAGGTAAGGGAAATCGCCTCCTGCTTTCAGGCGAGCCCTCCGGGCATTAGGATACAGTTTGGACATTGCTTCTTGAGCTTCAGTTGAAAGTGCACTCTGGGCCAACACCTGGAAGAGAACACGAGGCCCAAAGTGTTATTGCAATGTGTTCTTTGCATGTTCAGCAGAGGGCCGCCCCCCCGCCCAAACCTTACGCTAACCCCTACTCTCCTCCTATCCCGTACACTAACACTAACAAACACTAAGCCGTCCCCTAACCCGTCGTCATACCCTGAGCTGTACCCTCAACCCTACCCGAACCCGTAACCTAAAACGCAACGTAAGCCTGCCCCATCGTCGGACCCGAAACTGGACCCTACCCCATACCCGTTCCCTTCCCCTACTCCGAATTCATACACTACCACTAGCATGTACCCTAAAGCAAGCCTGATCCCGAACCCGTACCCTAATACGTCCCCTAACAACTGTAACCCTTCCCCTTCCCCGAACCATACCCTACTCCTAACCCGTACACTCACACTAACCCATCCCCTAACCCTTCCCCTAACTTGGATCCTAATCTGTACCTTCAACCGTACCCATTCCCGAACCGTAACCCTCATCCTAACCCACACACTAACAAACACCACCCCGTAGCCTAAAACGGCCCCTCATCCTACCCCATCGTCGGACCCGAAACTGGACCCTACTCCTAACCCTTACCCTAACATGTCACATACTCCGAACCCGTCCACTAACACGTCCCCTGATACGAATTCGTACCCGAACAGTAACCCGGAGTCTAACAGTACCCTACACCTAACGCATTGTCGGACCCTAACCTGTCCCCTAAACCGAGCCCGATCCCTAACCCTAACCCTAACCCGTCCCCTAAGCCGAAAGCCTCCACTAACACTTACCCTCACCGTAATCCGTTTTCGTACCCTAACGCTCACCCTAGCCCTTAGCCTTCATACTACCCCAGACCCTAACCCGTCCCCTAGCCCAAATCCCTTGTTGGACCCTAAACTGTCCACTGGACCGTCCCTCTTCCCTAATCCTAGGCAGAACCCTCAACCTTACGCTAACCCAGACACGAACACTCATCTGTACCCTGAAGCAAGCGTACCCATTCCCGGACCCGGACCCTAACAAGTACTCGAAGCCTAACTCGTTGTCGGACCCGTACCTGGACCCGAAACCTTCCCTGTTCCTGAACCCTAAACCCACCCAAAAGCCCTTCCCCTAACTAACTCGTACCGTACCCTAATCCTAATCTGTACACTAACCCGTACCCTAACACATACCCTCACCTGGACCCCGATCCTCGAACGACTCCTAACCCGTACCCGAACACTGACCCGTTGTCGGACCCGTACCTGGACCCGAAACCATATCTCGTCCCTAACCAGAACCCTTCACCGACCGTACACTAACCCTCACCCTCACCCTCACGCTAAGCCTTCTCCGTAACCTGGACCGTAAGCCTGTCCCGTTGTCGTGCCCTGCCCTGCCCCCTCCACGGTCCCCGTCCCCCGACACGTCCTCGGACCCACCCTCCAGCTCTGCCCTGCCCTGCCCTGCCCTGCCCCCTCCACGGTCCCCGTCCCGCGACACGTCCTCGGACGGACCCTCCAGCTCTGCCCTGCCCTGCCCTGCCCTGCCCCCTCCACGGTCCCCGTTCCCTATCCTAAGCCGTCCCCCGACACGTCCTCGGACGGACCCTCCACCTGTGCCCTGCCCCCTCCACGGTCCCCGGCCCCCGACACGTCCTCGGACCCAGCCTCCAGCTCTGTCGTGCCCTGCCCTGCCCTGCCCCCTCCACGTCCTCGGACGGACCCTCCAGCTCTGTCGTGCCCTGCCCTGCCCTGCCCCCTCCACGGTCCCGGTCCCCCGACACGTCCTCGGACCCTCCACCTCTGTCGTGCCCTGCCCTGGACCCTGAAGCGTCCCCGTTCCCTCCCCCTAGCCCACACACTTACCCGAAGCCTTACGGTAACCCGTCCAGGAATCCGCACACGTACGCTAACGACACTCACCCGTCCTGGTTTTTCCAGGCTCTTGATACTACTTGCCAAATTGCAAAGCAACCATGTCTCCCCACTATTCTAATATCCATTTAGGCAGGTATTCGAAGAAGTAGAGTTTGTTTGGGTGCGTGTGTTTGAATGCATGAAAAGTAGACCGAGAAGGCCCTTCGTGGGATTCAGATGGACTCCATGTAAGTCTGGTGTCCAGGAGCCAAGGTCCCGTCGTACCAAACGGCGGCTTGGCTGCTTCAGTGTGTGAGTGTAGGCCTGTGGCTCTTAGAAACGGGATAGTGGGCATAGAGTCCCTCCGGTGGCTCTCCTATGCTTGAATTCTCCTGTGAGTTCCTAATGGGGAGCAATTGATCAAGGCAATGCTTCATTCCTACAGAGAACTCTGTAGTTCTCTTCCTCGAGGACCAGAAAGTCAGAAAACCCTTTCTGTTTCCAACCAGATTCTGTGTGCACAGTGCTCTGGGATCCAGCCTAGGACCTACCTGTACATAGAGATTCACGTCTGCACTGCTGCACAGGTAAGGGAAATCGCCTCCTGCTTTCAGGCGAGCCCTCCGGGCATTAGGATACAGTTTGGACATTGCTTCTTGAGCTTCAGTTGAAAGTGCACTCTGGGCCAACACCTGGAAGAGAACACGAGGCCCAAAGTGTTATTGCAATGTGTTCTTTGCATGTTCAGCAGAGGGCCGCCCCCCCGCCCAAACCTTACGCTAACCCCTACTCTCCTCCTATCCCGTACACTAACACTAACAAACACTAAGCCGTCCCCTAACCCGTCGTCATACCCTGAGCTGTACCCTCAACCCTACCCGAACCCGTAACCTAAAACGCAACGTAAGCCTGCCCCATCGTCGGACCCGAAACTGGACCCTACCCCATACCCGTTCCCTTCCCCTACTCCGAATTCATACACTACCACTAGCATGTACCCTAAAGCAAGCCTGATCCCGAACCCGTACCCTAATACGTCCCCTAACAACTGTAACCCTTCCCCTTCCCCGAACCATACCCTACTCCTAACCCGTACACTCACACTAACCCATCCCCTAACCCTTCCCCTAACTTGGATCCTAATCTGTACCTTCAACCGTACCCATTCCCGAACCGTAACCCTCATCCTAACCCACACACTAACAAACACCACCCCGTAGCCTAAAACGGCCCCTCATCCTACCCCATCGTCGGACCCGAAACTGGACCCTACTCCTAACCCTTACCCTAACATGTCACATACTCCGAACCCGTCCACTAACACGTCCCCTGATACGAATTCGTACCCGAACAGTAACCCGGAGTCTAACAGTACCCTACACCTAACGCATTGTCGGACCCTAACCTGTCCCCTAAACCGAGCCCGATCCCTAACCCTAACCCTAACCCGTCCCCTAAGCCGAAAGCCTCCACTAACACTTACCCTCACCGTAATCCGTTTTCGTACCCTAACGCTCACCCTAGCCCTTAGCCTTCATACTACCCCAGACCCTAACCCGTCCCCTAGCCCAAATCCCTTGTTGGACCCTAAACTGTCCACTGGACCGTCCCTCTTCCCTAATCCTAGGCAGAACCCTCAACCTTACGCTAACCCAGACACGAACACTCATCTGTACCCTGAAGCAAGCGTACCCATTCCCGGACCCGGACCCTAACAAGTACTCGAAGCCTAACTCGTTGTCGGACCCGTACCTGGACCCGAAACCTTCCCTGTTCCTGAACCCTAAACCCACCCAAAAGCCCTTCCCCTAACTAACTCGTACCGTACCCTAATCCTAATCTGTACACTAACCCGTACCCTAACACATACCCTCACCTGGACCCCGATCCTCGAACGACTCCTAACCCGTACCCGAACACTGACCCGTTGTCGGACCCGTACCTGGACCCGAAACCATATCTCGTCCCTAACCAGAACCCTTCACCGACCGTACACTAACCCTCACCCTCACCCTCACGCTAAGCCTTCTCCGTAACCTGGACCGTAAGCCTGTCCCGTTGTCGTGCCCTGCCCTGCCCCCTCCACGGTCCCCGTCCCCCGACACGTCCTCGGACCCACCCTCCAGCTCTGCCCTGCCCTGCCCTGCCCTGCCCCCTCCACGGTCCCCGTCCCGCGACACGTCCTCGGACGGACCCTCCAGCTCTGCCCTGCCCTGCCCTGCCCTGCCCCCTCCACGGTCCCCGTGCCCTATCCTAAGCCGTCCCCCGACACGTCCTCGGACGGACCCTCCACCTGTGCCCTGCCCCCTCCACGGTCCCCGGCCCCCGACACGTCCTCGGACCCAGCCTCCAGCTCTGTCGTGCCCTGCCCTGCCCTGCCCCCTCCACGTCCTCGGACGGACCCTCCAGCTCTGTCGTGCCCTGCCCTGCCCTGCCCCCTCCACGGTCCCGGTCCCCCGACACGTCCTCGGACCCTCCACCTCTGTCGTGCCCTGCCCTGGACCCTGAAGCGTCCCCGTTCCCTCCCCCTAGCCCACACACTTACCCGAAGCCTTACGGTAACCCGTCCAGGAATCCGCACACGTACGCTAACGACACTCACCCGTCCTGGTTTTTCCAGGCTCTTGATACTACTTGCCAAATTGCAAAGCAACCATGTCTCCCCACTATTCTAATATCCATTTAGGCAGGTATTCGAAGAAGTAGAGTTTGTTTGGGTGCGTGTGTTTGAATGCATGAAAAGTAGACCGAGAAGGCCCTTCGTGGGATTCAGATGGACTCCATGTAAGTCTGGTGTCCAGGAGCCAAGGTCCCGTCGTACCAAACGGCGGCTTGGCTGCTTCAGTGTGTGAGTGTAGGCCTGTGGCTCTTAGAAACGGGATAGTGGGCATAGAGTCCCTCCGGTGGCTCTCCTATGCTTGAATTCTCCTGTGAGTTCCTAATGGGGAGCAATTGATCAAGGCAATGCTTCATTCCTACAGAGAACTCTGTAGTTCTCTTCCTCGAGGACCAGAAAGTCAGAAAACCCTTTCTGTTTCCAACCAGATTCTGTGTGCACAGTGCTCTGGGATCCAGCCTAGGACCTACCTGTACATAGAGATTCACGTCTGCACTGCTGCACAGGTAAGGGAAATCGCCTCCTGCTTTCAGGCGAGCCCTCCGGGCATTAGGATACAGTTTGGACATTGCTTCTTGAGCTTCAGTTGAAAGTGCACTCTGGGCCAACACCTGGAAGAGAACACGAGGCCCAAAGTGTTATTGCAATGTGTTCTTTGCATGTTCAGCAGAGGGCCGCCCCCCCGCCCAAACCTTACGCTAACCCCTACTCTCCTCCTATCCCGTACACTAACACTAACAAACACTAAGCCGTCCCCTAACCCGTCGTCATACCCTGAGCTGTACCCTCAACCCTACCCGAACCCGTAACCTAAAACGCAACGTAAGCCTGCCCCATCGTCGGACCCGAAACTGGACCCTACCCCATACCCGTTCCCTTCCCCTACTCCGAATTCATACACTACCACTAGCATGTACCCTAAAGCAAGCCTGATCCCGAACCCGTACCCTAATACGTCCCCTAACAACTGTAACCCTTCCCCTTCCCCGAACCATACCCTACTCCTAACCCGTACACTCACACTAACCCATCCCCTAACCCTTCCCCTAACTTGGATCCTAATCTGTACCTTCAACCGTACCCATTCCCGAACCGTAACCCTCATCCTAACCCACACACTAACAAACACCACCCCGTAGCCTAAAACGGCCCCTCATCCTACCCCATCGTCGGACCCGAAACTGGACCCTACTCCTAACCCTTACCCTAACATGTCACATACTCCGAACCCGTCCACTAACACGTCCCCTGATACGAATTCGTACCCGAACAGTAACCCGGAGTCTAACAGTACCCTACACCTAACGCATTGTCGGACCCTAACCTGTCCCCTAAACCGAGCCCGATCCCTAACCCTAACCCTAACCCGTCCCCTAAGCCGAAAGCCTCCACTAACACTTACCCTCACCGTAATCCGTTTTCGTACCCTAACGCTCACCCTAGCCCTTAGCCTTCATACTACCCCAGACCCTAACCCGTCCCCTAGCCCAAATCCCTTGTTGGACCCTAAACTGTCCACTGGACCGTCCCTCTTCCCTAATCCTAGGCAGAACCCTCAACCTTACGCTAACCCAGACACGAACACTCATCTGTACCCTAACACGTACCCTGAAGCAAGCGTACCCATTCCCGGACCCGGACCCTAACAAGTACTCGAAGCCTAACTCGTTGTCGGACCCGTACCTGGACCCGAAACCTTCCCTGTTCCTGAACCCTAAACCCACCCAAAAGCCCTTCCCCTAACTAACTCGTACCGTACCCTAATCCTAATCTGTACACTAACCCGTACCCTAACACATACCCTCACCTGGACCCCGATCCTCGAACGACTCCTAACCCGTACCCGAACACTGACCCGTTGTCGGACCCGTACCTGGACCCGAAACCATATCTCGTCCCTAACCAGAACCCTTCACCGACCGTACACTAACCCTCACCCTCACCCTCACGCTAAGCCTTCTCCGTAACCTGGACCGTAAGCCTGTCCCGTTGTCGTGCCCTGCCCTGCCCCCTCCACGGTCCCCGTCCCCCGACACGTCCTCGGACCCACCCTCCAGCTCTGCCCTGCCCTGCCCTGCCCTGCCCCCTCCACGGTCCCCGTCCACGTCCTCGGACGGACCCTCCAGCTCTGCCCTGCCCTGCCCTGCCCTGCCCCCTCCACGGTCCCCGTGCCCTATCCTAAGCCGTCCCCCGACACGTCCTCGGACGGACCCTCCACCTGTGCCCTGCCCCCTCCACGGTCCCCGGCCCCCGACACGTCCTCGGACCCAGCCTCCAGCTCTGTCGTGCCCTGCCCTGCCCTGCCCCCTCCACGTCCTCGGACGGACCCTCCAGCTCTGTCGTGCCCTGCCCTGCCCTGCCCCCTCCACGGTCCCGGTCCCCCGACACGTCCTCGGACCCTCCACCTCTGTCGTGCCCTGCCCTGGACCCTGAAGCGTCCCCGTTCCCTCCCCCTAGCCCACACACTTACCCGAAGCCTTACGG
Source organism: Orcinus orca (assembly GCF_937001465.1). Classification (NCBI taxonomy): domain Eukaryota; kingdom Metazoa; phylum Chordata; class Mammalia; order Artiodactyla; family Delphinidae; genus Orcinus; species Orcinus orca. Next base: position 48,022,178 of record NC_064561.1, on the reverse strand, counting down.
TAACCCGTCCAGGAATCCGCACACGTACGCTAACGACACTCACCCGTCCTGGTTTTTCCAGGCTCTTGATACTACTTGCCAAATTGCAAAGCAACCATGTCTCCCCACTATTCTAATATCCATTTAGGCAGGTATTCGAAGAAGTAGAGTTTGTTTGGGTGCGTGTGTTTGAATGCATGAAAAGTAGACCGAGAAGGCCCTTCGTGGGATTCAGATGGACTCCATGTAAGTCTGGTGTCCAGGAGCCAAGGTCCCGTCGTACCAAACGGCGGCTTGGCTGCTTCAGTGTGTGAGTGTAGGCCTGTGGCTCTTAGAAACGGGATAGTGGGCATAGAGTCCCTCCGGTGGCTCTCCTATGCTTGAATTCTCCTGTGAGTTCCTAATGGGGAGCAATTGATCAAGGCAATGCTTCATTCCTACAGAGAACTCTGTAGTTCTCTTCCTCGAGGACCAGAAAGTCAGAAAACCCTTTCTGTTTCCAACCAGATTCTGTGTGCACAGTGCTCTGGGATCCAGCCTAGGACCTACCTGTACATAGAGATTCACGTCTGCACTGCTGCACAGGTAAGGGAAATCGCCTCCTGCTTTCAGGCGAGCCCTCCGGGCATTAGGATACAGTTTGGACATTGCTTCTTGAGCTTCAGTTGAAAGTGCACTCTGGGCCAACACCTGGAAGAGAACACGAGGCCCAAAGTGTTATTGCAATGTGTTCTTTGCATGTTCAGCAGAGGGCCGCCCCCCCGCCCAAACCTTACGCTAACCCCTACTCTCCTCCTATCCCGTACACTAACACTAACAAACACTAAGCCGTCCCCTAACCCGTCGTCATACCCTGAGCTGTACCCTCAACCCTACCCGAACCCGTAACCTAAAACGCAACGTAAGCCTGCCCCATCGTCGGACCCGAAACTGGACCCTACCCCATACCCGTTCCCTTCCCCTACTCCGAATTCATACACTACCACTAGCATGTACCCTAAAGCAAGCCTGATCCCGAACCCGTACCCTAATACGTCCCCTAACAACTGTAACCCTTCCCCTTCCCCGAACCATACCCTACTCCTAACCCGTACACTCACACTAACCCATCCCCTAACCCTTCCCCTAACTTGGATCCTAATCTGTACCTTCAACCGTACCCATTCCCGAACCGTAACCCTCATCCTAACCCACACACTAACAAACACCACCCCGTAGCCTAAAACGGCCCCTCATCCTACCCCATCGTCGGACCCGAAACTGGACCCTACTCCTAACCCTTACCCTAACATGTCACATACTCCGAACCCGTCCACTAACACGTCCCCTGATACGAATTCGTACCCGAACAGTAACCCGGAGTCTAACAGTACCCTACACCTAACGCATTGTCGGACCCTAACCTGTCCCCTAAACCGAGCCCGATCCCTAACCCTAACCCTAACCCGTCCCCTAAGCCGAAAGCCTCCACTAACACTTACCCTCACCGTAATCCGTTTTCGTACCCTAACGCTCACCCTAGCCCTTAGCCTTCATACTACCCCAGACCCTAACCCGTCCCCTAGCCCAAATCCCTTGTTGGACCCTAAACTGTCCACTGGACCGTCCCTCTTCCCTAATCCTAGGCAGAACCCTCAACCTTACGCTAACCCAGACACGAACACTCATCTGTACCCTAACACGTACCCTGAAGCAAGCGTACCCATTCCCGGACCCGGACCCTAACAAGTACTCGAAGCCTAACTCGTTGTCGGACCCGTACCTGGACCCGAAACCTTCCCTGTTCCTGAACCCTAAACCCACCCAAAAGCCCTTCCCCTAACTAACTCGTACCGTACCCTAATCCTAATCTGTACACTAACCCGTACCCTAACACATACCCTCACCTGGACCCCGATCCTCGAACGACTCCTAACCCGTACCCGAACACTGACCCGTTGTCGGACCCGTACCTGGACCCGAAACCATATCTCGTCCCTAACCAGAACCCTTCACCGACCGTACACTAACCCTCACCCTCACCCTCACGCTAAGCCTTCTCCGTAACCTGGACCGTAAGCCTGTCCCGTTGTCGTGCCCTGCCCTGCCCCCTCCACGGTCCCCGTCCCCCGACACGTCCTCGGACCCACCCTCCAGCTCTGCCCTGCCCTGCCCTGCCCTGCCCCCTCCACGGTCCCCGTCCCGCGACACGTCCTCGGACGGACCCTCCAGCTCTGCCCTGCCCTGCCCTGCCCTGCCCCCTCCACGGTCCCCGTTCCCTATCCTAAGCCGTCCCCCGACACGTCCTCGGACGGACCCTCCACCTGTGCCCTGCCCCCTCCACGGTCCCCGGCCCCCGACACGTCCTCGGACCCAGCCTCCAGCTCTGCCGTGCCCTGCCCTGCCCTGCCCCCTCCACGTCCTCGGACGGACCCTCCAGCTCTGCCGTGCCCTGCCCTGCCCTGCCCCCTCCACGGTCCCGGTCCCCCGACACGTCCTCGGACCCTCCACCTCTGTCGTGCCCTGCCCTGGACCCTGAAGCGTCCCCGTTCCCTCCCCCTAGCCCACACACTTACCCGAAGCCTTACGGTAACCCGTCCAGGAATCCGCACACGTACGCTAACGACACTCACCCGTCCTGGTTTTTCCAGGCTCTTGATACTACTTGCCAAATTGCAAAGCAACCATGTCTCCCCACTATTCTAATATCCATTTAGGCAGGTATTCGAAGAAGTAGAGTTTGTTTGGGTGCGTGTGTTTGAATGCATGAAAAGTAGACCGAGAAGGCCCTTCGTGGGATTCAGATGGACTCCATGTAAGTCTGGTGTCCAGGAGCCAAGGTCCCGTCGTACCAAACGGCGGCTTGGCTGCTTCAGTGTGTGAGTGTAGGCCTGTGGCTCTTAGAAACGGGATAGTGGGCATAGAGTCCCTCCGGTGGCTCTCCTATGCTTGAATTCTCCTGTGAGTTCCTAATGGGGAGCAATTGATCAAGGCAATGCTTCATTCCTACAGAGAACTCTGTAGTTCTCTTCCTCGAGGACCAGAAAGTCAGAAAACCCTTTCTGTTTCCAACCAGATTCTGTGTGCACAGTGCTCTGGGATCCAGCCTAGGACCTACCTGTACATAGAGATTCACGTCTGCACTGCTGCACAGGTAAGGGAAATCGCCTCCTGCTTTCAGGCGAGCCCTCCGGGCATTAGGATACAGTTTGGACATTGCTTCTTGAGCTTCAGTTGAAAGTGCACTCTGGGCCAACACCTGGAAGAGAACACGAGGCCCAAAGTGTTATTGCAATGTGTTCTTTGCATGTTCAGCAGAGGGCCGCCCCCCCGCCCAAACCTTACGCTAACCCCTACTCTCCTCCTATCCCGTACACTAACACTAACAAACACTAAGCCGTCCCCTAACCCGTCGTCATACCCTGAGCTGTACCCTCAACCCTACCCGAACCCGTAACCTAAAACGCAACGTAAGCCTGCCCCATCGTCGGACCCGAAACTGGACCCTACCCCATACCCGTTCCCTTCCCCTACTCCGAATTCATACACTACCACTAGCATGTACCCTAAAGCAAGCCTGATCCCGAACCCGTACCCTAATACGTCCCCTAACAACTGTAACCCTTCCCCTTCCCCGAACCATACCCTACTCCTAACCCGTACACTCACACTAACCCATCCCCTAACCCTTCCCCTAACTTGGATCCTAATCTGTACCTTCAACCGTACCCATTCCCGAACCGTAACCCTCATCCTAACCCACACACTAACAAACACCACCCCGTAGCCTAAAACGGCCCCTCATCCTACCCCATCGTCGGACCCGAAACTGGACCCTACTCCTAACCCTTACCCTAACATGTCACATACTCCGAACCCGTCCACTAACACGTCCCCTGATACGAATTCGTACCCGAACAGTAACCCGGAGTCTAACAGTACCCTACACCTAACGCATTGTCGGACCCTAACCTGTCCCCTAAACCGAGCCCGATCCCTAACCCTAACCCTAACCCGTCCCCTAAGCCGAAAGCCTCCACTAACACTTACCCTCACCGTAATCCGTTTTCGTACCCTAACGCTCACCCTAGCCCTTAGCCTTCATACTACCCCAGACCCTAACCCGTCCCCTAGCCCAAATCCCTTGTTGGACCCTAAACTGTCCACTGGACCGTCCCTCTTCCCTAATCCTAGGCAGAACCCTCAACCTTACGCTAACCCAGACACGAACACTCATCTGTACCCTGAAGCAAGCGTACCCATTCCCGGACCCGGACCCTAACAAGTACTCGAAGCCTAACTCGTTGTCGGACCCGTACCTGGACCCGAAACCTTCCCTGTTCCTGAACCCTAAACCCACCCAAAAGCCCTTCCCCTAACTAACTCGTACCGTACCCTAATCCTAATCTGTACACTAACCCGTACCCTAACACATACCCTCACCTGGACCCCGATCCTCGAACGACTCCTAACCCGTACCCGAACACTGACCCGTTGTCGGACCCGTACCTGGACCCGAAACCATATCTCGTCCCTAACCAGAACCCTTCACCGACCGTACACTAACCCTCACCCTCACCCTCACGCTAAGCCTTCTCCGTAACCTGGACCGTAAGCCTGTCCCGTTGTCGTGCCCTGCCCTGCCCCCTCCACGGTCCCCGTCCCCCGACACGTCCTCGGACCCACCCTCCAGCTCTGCCCTGCCCTGCCCTGCCCTGCCCCCTCCACGGTCCCCGTCCCGCGACACGTCCTCGGACGGACCCTCCAGCTCTGCCCTGCCCTGCCCTGCCCTGCCCCCTCCACGGTCCCCGTGCCCTATCCTAAGCCGTCCCCCGACACGTCCTCGGACGGACCCTCCACCTGTGCCCTGCCCCCTCCACGGTCCCCGGCCCCCGACACGTCCTCGGACCCAGCCTCCAGCTCTGTCGTGCCCTGCCCTGCCCTGCCCCCTCCACGTCCTCGGACGGACCCTCCAGCTCTGTCGTGCCCTGCCCTGCCCTGCCCCCTCCACGGTCCCGGTCCCCCGACACGTCCTCGGACCCTCCACCTCTGTCGTGCCCTGCCCTGGACCCTGAAGCGTCCCCGTTCCCTCCCCCTAGCCCACACACTTACCCGAAGCCTTACGGTAACCCGTCCAGGAATCCGCACACGTACGCTAACGACACTCACCCGTCCTGGTTTTTCCAGGCTCTTGATACTACTTGCCAAATTGCAAAGCAACCATGTCTCCCCACTATTCTAATATCCATTTAGGCAGGTATTCGAAGAAGTAGAGTTTGTTTGGGTGCGTGTGTTTGAATGCATGAAAAGTAGACCGAGAAGGCCCTTCGTGGGATTCAGATGGACTCCATGTAAGTCTGGTGTCCAGGAGCCAAGGTCCCGTCGTACCAAACGGCGGCTTGGCTGCTTCAGTGTGTGAGTGTAGGCCTGTGGCTCTTAGAAACGGGATAGTGGGCATAGAGTCCCTCCGGTGGCTCTCCTATGCTTGAATTCTCCTGTGAGTTCCTAATGGGGAGCAATTGATCAAGGCAATGCTTCATTCCTACAGAGAACTCTGTAGTTCTCTTCCTCGAGGACCAGAAAGTCAGAAAACCCTTTCTGTTTCCAACCAGATTCTGTGTGCACAGTGCTCTGGGATCCAGCCTAGGACCTACCTGTACATAGAGATTCACGTCTGCACTGCTGCACAGGTAAGGGAAATCGCCTCCTGCTTTCAGGCGAGCCCTCCGGGCATTAGGATACAGTTTGGACATTGCTTCTTGAGCTTCAGTTGAAAGTGCACTCTGGGCCAACACCTGGAAGAGAACACGAGGCCCAAAGTGTTATTGCAATGTGTTCTTTGCATGTTCAGCAGAGGGCCGCCCCCCCGCCCAAACCTTACGCTAACCCCTACTCTCCTCCTATCCCGTACACTAACACTAACAAACACTAAGCCGTCCCCTAACCCGTCGTCATACCCTGAGCTGTACCCTCAACCCTACCCGAACCCGTAACCTAAAACGCAACGTAAGCCTGCCCCATCGTCGGACCCGAAACTGGACCCTACCACATACCCGTTCCCTTCCCCTACTCCGAATTCATACACTACCACTAGCATGTACCCTAAAGCAAGCCTGATCCCGAACCCGTACCCTAATACGTCCCCTAACAACTGTAACCCTTCCCCTTCCCCGAACCATACCCTACTCCTAACCCGTACACTCACACTAACCCATCCCCTAACCCTTCCCCTAACTTGGATCCTAATCTGTACCTTCAACCGTACCCATTCCCGAACCGTAACCCTCATCCTAACCCACACACTAACAAACACCACCCCGTAGCCTAAAACGGCCCCTCATCCTACCCCATCGTCGGACCCGAAACTGGACCCTACTCCTAACCCTTACCCTAACATGTCACATACTCCGAACCCGTCCACTAACACGTCCCCTGATACGAATTCGTACCCGAACAGTAACCCGGAGTCTAACAGTACCCTACACCTAACGCATTGTCGGACCCTAACCTGTCCCCTAAACCGAGCCCGATCCCTAACCCTAACCCTAACCCGTCCCCTAAGCCGAAAGCCTCCACTAACACTTACCCTCACTGTAATCCGTTTTCGTACCCTAACGCTCACCCTAGCCCTTAGCCTTCATACTACCCCAGACCCTAACCCGTCCCCTAGCCCAAATCCCTTGTTGGACCCTAAACTGTCCACTGGACCGTCCCTCTTCCCTAATCCTAGGCAGAACCCTCAACCTTACGCTAACCCAGACACGAACACTCATCTGTACCCTAACACGTACCCTGAAGCAAGCGTACCCATTCCCGGACCCGGACCCTAACAAGTACTCGAAGCCTAACTCGTTGTCGGACCCGTACCTGGACCCGAAACCTTCCCTGTTCCTGAACCCTAAACCCACCCAAAAGCCCTTCCCCTAACTAACTCGTACCGTACCCTAATCCTAATCTGTACACTAACCCGTACCCTAACACATACCCTCACCTGGACCCCGATCCTCGAACGACTCCTAACCCGTACCCGAACACTGACCCGTTGTCGGACCCGTACCTGGACCCGAAACCATATCTCGTCCCTAACCAGAACCCTTCACCGACCGTACACTAACCCTCACCCTCACCCTCACGCTAAGCCTTCTCCGTAACCTGGACCGTAAGCCTGTCCCGTTGTCGTGCCCTGCCCTGCCCCCTCCACGGTCCCCGTCCCCCGACACGTCCTCGGACCCACCCTCCAGCTCTGCCCTGCCCTGCCCTGCCCTGCCCCCTCCACGGTCCCCGTCCCGCGACACGTCCTCGGACGGACCCTCCAGCTCTGCCCTGCCCTGCCCTGCCCTGCCCCCTCCACGGTCCCCGTTCCCTATCCTAAGCCGTCCCCCGACACGTCCTCGGACGGACCCTCCACCTGTGCCCTGCCCCCTCCACGGTCCCCGGCCCCCGACACGTCCTCGGACCCAGCCTCCAGCTCTGTCGTGCCCTGCCCTGCCCTGCCCCCTCCACGTCCTCGGACGGACCCTCCAGCTCTGTCGTGCCCTGCCCTGCCCTGCCCCCTCCACGGTCCCGGTCCCCCGACACGTCCTCGGACCCTCCACCTCTGTCGTGCCCTGCCCTGGACCCTGAAGCGTCCCCGTTCCCTCCCCCTAGCCCACACACTTACCCGAAGCCTTACGGTAACCCGTCCAGGAATCCGCACACGTACGCTAACGACACTCACCCGTCCTGGTTTTTCCAGGCTCTTGATACTACTTGCCAAATTGCAAAGCAACCATGTCTCCCCACTATTCTAATATCCATTTAGGCAGGTATTCGAAGAAGTAGAGTTTGTTTGGGTGCGTGTGTTTGAATGCATGAAAAGTAGACCGAGAAGGCCCTTCGTGGGATTCAGATGGACTCCATGTAAGTCTGGTGTCCAGGAGCCAAGGTCCCGTCGTACCAAACGGCGGCTTGGCTGCTTCAGTGTGTGAGTGTAGGCCTGTGGCTCTTAGAAACGGGATAGTGGGCATAGAGTCCCTCCGGTGGCTCTCCTATGCTTGAATTCTCCTGTGAGTTCCTAATGGGGAGCAATTGATCAAGGCAATGCTTCATTCCTACAGAGAACTCTGTAGTTCTCTTCCTCGAGGACCAGAAAGTCAGAAAACCCTTTCTGTTTCCAACCAGATTCTGTGTGCACAGTGCTCTGGGATCCAGCCTAGGACCTACCTGTACATAGAGATTCACGTCTGCACTGCTGCACAGGTAAGGGAAATCGCCTCCTGCTTTCAGGCGAGCCCTCCGGGCATTAGGATACAGTTTGGACATTGCTTCTTGAGCTTCAGTTGAAAGTGCACTCTGGGCCAACACCTGGAAGAGAACACGAGGCCCAAAGTGTTATTGCAATGTGTTCTTTGCATGTTCAGCAGAGGGCCGCCCCCCCGCCCAAACCTTACGCTAACCCCTACTCTCCTCCTATCCCGTACACTAACACTAACAAACACTAAGCCGTCCCCTAACCCGTCGTCATACCCTGAGCTGTACCCTCAACCCTACCCGAACCCGTAACCTAAAACGCAACGTAAGCCTGCCCCATCGTCGGACCCGAAACTGGACCCTACCCCATACCCGTTCCCTTCCCCTACTCCGAATTCATACACTACCACTAGCATGTACCCTAAAGCAAGCCTGATCCCGAACCCGTACCCTAATACGTCCCCTAACAACTGTAACCCTTCCCCTTCCCCGAACCATACCCTACTCCTAACCCGTACACTCACACTAACCCATCCCCTAACCCTTCCCCTAACTTGGATCCTAATCTGTACCTTCAACCGTACCCATTCCCGAACCGTAACCCTCATCCTAACCCACACACTAACAAACACCACCCCGTAGCCTAAAACGGCCCCTCATCCTACCCCATCGTCGGACCCGAAACTGGACCCTACTCCTAACCCTTACCCTAACATGTCACATACTCCGAACCCGTCCACTAACACGTCCCCTGATACGAATTCGTACCCGAACAGTAACCCGGAGTCTAACAGTACCCTACACCTAACGCATTGTCGGACCCTAACCTGTCCCCTAAACCGAGCCCGATCCCTAACCCTAACCCTAACCCGTCCCCTAAGCCGAAAGCCTCCACTAACACTTACCCTCACCGTAATCCGTTTTCGTACCCTAACGCTCACCCTAGCCCTTAGCCTTCATACTACCCCAGACCCTAACCCGTCCCCTAGCCCAAATCCCTTGTTGGACCCTAAACTGTCCACTGGACCGTCCCTCTTCCCTAATCCTAGGCAGAACCCTCAACCTTACGCTAACCCAGACACGAACACTCATCTGTACCCTAACACGTACCCTGAAGCAAGCGTACCCATTCCCGGACCCGGACCCTAACAAGTACTCGAAGCCTAACTCGTTGTCGGACCCGTACCTGGACCCGAAACCTTCCCTGTTCCTGAACCCTAAACCCACCCAAAAGCCCTTCCCCTAACTAACTCGTACCGTACCCTAATCCTAATCTGTACACTAACCCGTACCCTAACACATACCCTCACCTGGACCCCGATCCTCGAACGACTCCTAACCCGTACCCGAACACTGACCCGTTGTCGGACCCGTACCTGGACCCGAAACCATATCTCGTCCCTAACCAGAACCCTTCACCGACCGTACACTAACCCTCACCCTCACCCTCACGCTAAGCCTTCTCCGTAACCTGGACCGTAAGCCTGTCCCGTTGTCGTGCCCTGCCCTGCCCCCTCCACGGTCCCCGTCCCCCGACACGTCCTCGGACCCACCCTCCAGCTCTGCCCTGCCCTGCCCTGCCCTGCCCCCTCCACGGTCCCCGTCCCGCGACACGTCCTCGGACGGACCCTCCAGCTCTGCCCTGCCCTGCCCTGCCCTGCCCCCTCCACGGTCCCCGTTCCCTATCCTAAGCCGTCCCCCGACACGTCCTCGGACGGACCCTCCACCTGTGCCCTGCCCCCTCCACGGTCCCCGGCCCCCGACACGTCCTCGGACCCAGCCTCCAGCTCTGTCGTGCCCTGCCCTGCCCTGCCCCCTCCACGTCCTCGGACGGACCCTCCAGCTCTGTCGTGCCCTGCCCTGCCCTGCCCCCTCCACGGTCCCGGTCCCCCGACACGTCCTCGGACCCTCCACCTCTGTCGTGCCCTGCCCTGGACCCTGAAGCGTCCCCGTTCCCTCCCCCTAGCCCACACACTTACCCGAAGCCTTACGGTAACCCGTCCAGGAATCCGCACACGTACGCTAACGACACTCACCCGTCCTGGTTTTTCCAGGCTCTTGATACTACTTGCCAAATTGCAAAGCAACCATGTCTCCCCACTATTCTAATATCCATTTAGGCAGGTATTCGAAGAAGTAGAGTTTGTTTGGGTGCGTGTGTTTGAATGCATGAAAAGTAGACCGAGAAGGCCCTTCGTGGGATTCAGATGGACTCCATGTAAGTCTGGTGTCCAGGAGCCAAGGTCCCGTCGTACCAAACGGCGGCTTGGCTGCTTCAGTGTGTGAGTGTAGGCCTGTGGCTCTTAGAAACGGGATAGTGGGCATAGAGTCCCTCCGGTGGCTCTCCTATGCTTGAATTCTCCTGTGAGTTCCTAATGGGGAGCAATTGATCAAGGCAATGCTTCATTCCTACAGAGAACTCTGTAGTTCTCTTCCTCGAGGACCAGAAAGTCAGAAAACCCTTTCTGTTTCCAACCAGATTCTGTGTGCACAGTGCTCTGGGATCCAGCCTAGGACCTACCTGTACATAGAGATTCACGTCTGCACTGCTGCACAGGTAAGGGAAATCGCCTCCTGCTTTCAGGCGAGCCCTCCGGGCATTAGGATACAGTTTGGACATTGCTTCTTGAGCTTCAGTTGAAAGTGCACTCTGGGCCAACACCTGGAAGAGAACACGAGGCCCAAAGTGTTATTGCAATGTGTTCTTTGCATGTTCAGCAGAGGGCCGCCCCCCCGCCCAAACCTTACGCTAACCCCTACTCTCCTCCTATCCCGTACACTAACACTAACAAACACTAAGCCGTCCCCTAACCCGTCGTCATACCCTGAGCTGTACCCTCAACCCTACCCGAACCCGTAACCTAAAACGCAACGTAAGCCTGCCCCATCGTCGGACCCGAAACTGGACCCTACCCCATACCCGTTCCCTTCCCCTACTCCGAATTCATACACTACCACTAGCATGTACCCTAAAGCAAGCCTGATCCCGAACCCGTACCCTAATACGTCCCCTAACAACTGTAACCCTTCCCCTTCCCCGAACCATACCCTACTCCTAACCCGTACACTCACACTAACCCATCCCCTAACCCTTCCCCTAACTTGGATCCTAATCTGTACCTTCAACCGTACCCATTCCCGAACCGTAACCCTCATCCTAACCCACACACTAACAAACACCACCCCGTAGCCTAAAACGGCCCCTCATCCTACCCCATCGTCGGACCCGAAACTGGACCCTACTCCTAACCCTTACCCTAACATGTCACATACTCCGAACCCGTCCACTAACACGTCCCCTGATACGAATTCGTACCCGAACAGTAACCCGGAGTCTAACAGTACCCTACACCTAACGCATTGTCGGACCCTAACCTGTCCCCTAAACCGAGCCCGATCCCTAACCCTAACCCTAACCCGTCCCCTAAGCCGAAAGCCTCCACTAACACTTACCCTCACCGTAATCCGTTTTCGTACCCTAACGCTCACCCTAGCCCTTAGCCTTCATACTACCCCAGACCCTAACCCGTCCCCTAGCCCAAATCCCTTGTTGGACCCTAAACTGTCCACTGGACCGTCCCTCTTCCCTAATCCTAGGCAGAACCCTCAACCTTACGCTAACCCAGACACGAACACTCATCTGTACCCTAACACGTACCCTGAAGCAAGCGTACCCATTCCCGGACCCGGACCCTAACAAGTACTCGAAGCCTAACTCGTTGTCGGACCCGTACCTGGACCCGAAACCTTCCCTGTTCCTGAACCCTAAACCCACCCAAAAGCCCTTCCCCTAACTAACTCGTACCGTACCCTAATCCTAATCTGTACACTAACCCGTACCCTAACACATACCCTCACCTGGACCCCGATCCTCGAACGACTCCTAACCCGTACCCGAACACTGACCCGTTGTCGGACCCGTACCTGGACCCGAAACCATATCTCGTCCCTAACCAGAACCCTTCACCGACCGTACACTAACCCTCACCCTCACCCTCACGCTAAGCCTTCTCCGTAACCTGGACCGTAAGCCTGTCCCGTTGTCGTGCCCTGCCCTGCCCCCTCCACGGTCCCCGTCCCCCGACACGTCCTCGGACCCACCCTCCAGCTCTGCCCTGCCCTGCCCTGCCCTGCCCCCTCCACGGTCCCCGTCCCGCGACACGTCCTCGGACGGACCCTCCAGCTCTGCCCTGCCCTGCCCTGCCCTGCCCCCTCCACGGTCCCCGTTCCCTATCCTAAGCCGTCCCCCGACACGTCCTCGGACGGACCCTCCACCTGTGCCCTGCCCCCTCCACGGTCCCCGGCCCCCGACACGTCCTCGGACCCAGCCTCCAGCTCTGTCGTGCCCTGCCCTGCCCTGCCCCCTCCACGTCCTCGGACGGACCCTCCAGCTCTGTCGTGCCCTGCCCTGCCCTGCCCCCTCCACGGTCCCGGTCCCCCGACACGTCCTCGGACCCTCCACCTCTGTCGTGCCCTGCCCTGGACCCTGAAGCGTCCCCGTTCCCTCCCCCTAGCCCACACACTTACCCGAAGCCTTACGGTAACCCGTCCAGGAATCCGCACACGTACGCTAACGACACTCACCCGTCCTGGTTTTTCCAGGCTCTTGATACTACTTGCCAACTTGCAAAGCAACCATGTCTCCCCACTATTCTAATATCCATTTAGGCAGGTATTCGAAGAAGTAGAGTTTGTTTGGGTGCGTGTGTTTGAATGCATGAAAAGTAGACCGAGAAGGCCCTTCGTGGGATTCAGATGGACTCCATGTAAGTCTGGTGTCCAGGAGCCAAGGTCCCGTCGTACCAAACGGCGGCTTGGCTGCTTCAGTGTGTGAGTGTAGGCCTGTGGCTCTTAGAAACGGGATAGTGGGCATAGAGTCCCTCCGGTGGCTCTCCTATGCTTGAATTCTCCTGTGAGTTCCTAATGGGGAGCAATTGATCAAGGCAATGCTTCATTCCTACAGAGAACTCTGTAGTTCTCTTCCTCGAGGACCAGAAAGTCAGAAAACCCTTTCTGTTTCCAACCAGATTCTGTGTGCACAGTGCTCTGGGATCCAGCCTAGGACCTACCTGTACATAGAGATTCACGTCTGCACTGCTGCACAGGTAAGGGAAATCGCCTCCTGCTTTCAGGCGAGCCCTCCGGGCATTAGGATACAGTTTGGACATTGCTTCTTGAGCTTCAGTTGAAAGTGCACTCTGGGCCAACACCTGGAAGAGAACACGAGGCCCAAAGTGTTATTGCAATGTGTTCTTTGCATGTTCAGCAGAGGGCCGCCCCCCCGCCCAAACCTTACGCTAACCCCTACTCTCCTCCTATCCCGTACACTAACACTAACAAACACTAAGCCGTCCCCTAACCCGTCGTCATACCCTGAGCTGTACCCTCAACCCTACCCGAACCCGTAACCTAAAACGCAACGTAAGCCTGCCCCATCGTCGGACCCGAAACTGGACCCTACCCCATACCCGTTCCCTTCCCCTACTCCGAATTCATACACTACCACTAGCATGTACCCTAAAGCAAGCCTGATCCCGAACCCGTACCCTAATACGTCCCCTAACAACTGTAACCCTTCCCCTTCCCCGAACCATACCCTACTCCTAACCCGTACACTCACACTAACCCATCCCCTAACCCTTCCCCTAACTTGGATCCTAATCTGTACCTTCAACCGTACCCATTCCCGAACCGTAACCCTCATCCTAACCCACACACTAACAAACACCACCCCGTAGCCTAAAACGGCCCCTCATCCTACCCCATCGTCGGACCCGAAACTGGACCCTACTCCTAACCCTTACCCTAACATGTCACATACTCCGAACCCGTCCACTAACACGTCCCCTGATACGAATTCGTACCCGAACAGTAACCCGGAGTCTAACAGTACCCTACACCTAACGCATTGTCGGACCCTAACCTGTCCCCTAAACCGAGCCCGATCCCTAACCCTAACCCTAACCCGTCCCCTAAGCCGAAAGCCTCCACTAACACTTACCCTCACCGTAATCCGTTTTCGTACCCTAACGCTCACCCTAGCCCTTAGCCTTCATACTACCCCAGACCCTAACCCGTCCCCTAGCCCAAATCCCTTGTTGGACCCTAAACTGTCCACTGGACCGTCCCTCTTCCCTAATCCTAGGCAGAACCCTCAACCTTACGCTAACCCAGACACGAACACTCATCTGTACCCTAACACGTACCCTGAAGCAAGCGTACCCATTCCCGGACCCGGACCCTAACAAGTACTCGAAGCCTAACTCGTTGTCGGACCCGTACCTGGACCCGAAACCTTCCCTGTTCCTGAACCCTAAACCCACCCAAAAGCCCTTCCCCTAACTAACTCGTACCGTACCCTAATCCTAATCTGTACACTAACCCGTACCCTAACACATACCCTCACCTGGACCCCGATCCTCGAACGACTCCTAACCCGTACCCGAACACTGACCCGTTGTCGGACCCGTACCTGGACCCGAAACCATATCTCGTCCCTAACCAGAACCCTTCACCGACCGTACACTAACCCTCACCCTCACCCTCACGCTAAGCCTTCTCCGTAACCTGGACCGTAAGCCTGTCCCGTTGTCGTGCCCTGCCCTGCCCCCTCCACGGTCCCCGTCCCCCGACACGTCCTCGGACCCACCCTCCAGCTCTGCCCTGCCCTGCCCTGCCCTGCCCCCTCCACGGTCCCCGTCCCGCGACACGTCCTCGGACGGACCCTCCAGCTCTGCCCTGCCCTGCCCTGCCCTGCCCCCTCCACGGTCCCCGTGCCCTATCCTAAGCCGTCCCCCGACACGTCCTCGGACGGACCCTCCACCTGTGCCCTGCCCCCTCCACGGTCCCCGGCCCCCGACACGTCCTCGGACCCAGCCTCCAGCTCTGTCGTGCCCTGCCCTGCCCTGCCCCCTCCACGTCCTCGGACGGACCCTCCAGCTCTGTCGTGCCCTGCCCTGCCCTGCCCCCTCCACGGTCCCGGTCCCCCGACACGTCCTCGGACCCTCCACCTCTGTCGTGCCCTGCCCTGGACCCTGAAGCGTCCCCGTTCCCTCCCCCTAGCCCACACACTTACCCGAAGCCTTACGGTAACCCGTCCAGGAATCCGCACACGTACGCTAACGACACTCACCCGTCCTGGTTTTTCCAGGCTCTTGATACTACTTGCCAAATTGCAAAGCAACCATGTCTCCCCACTATTCTAATATCCATTTAGGCAGGTATTCGAAGAAGTAGAGTTTGTTTGGGTGCGTGTGTTTGAATGCATGAAAAGTAGACCGAGAAGGCCCTTCGTGGGATTCAGATGGACTCCATGTAAGTCTGGTGTCCAGGAGCCAAGGTCCCGTCGTACCAAACGGCGGCTTGGCTGC
This sequence comes from Orcinus orca, assembly GCF_937001465.1. Classification (NCBI taxonomy): domain Eukaryota; kingdom Metazoa; phylum Chordata; class Mammalia; order Artiodactyla; family Delphinidae; genus Orcinus; species Orcinus orca. The sequence goes on along the minus strand of NC_064561.1, from coordinate 48,006,621 downwards.
TTCAGTGTGTGAGTGTAGGCCTGTGGCTCTTAGAAACGGGATAGTGGGCATAGAGTCCCTCCGGTGGCTCTCCTATGCTTGAATTCTCCTGTGAGTTCCTAATGGGGAGCAATTGATCAAGGCAATGCTTCATTCCTACAGAGAACTCTGTAGTTCTCTTCCTCGAGGACCAGAAAGTCAGAAAACCCTTTCTGTTTCCAACCAGATTCTGTGTGCACAGTGCTCTGGGATCCAGCCTAGGACCTACCTGTACATAGAGATTCACGTCTGCACTGCTGCACAGGTAAGGGAAATCGCCTCCTGCTTTCAGGCGAGCCCTCCGGGCATTAGGATACAGTTTGGACATTGCTTCTTGAGCTTCAGTTGAAAGTGCACTCTGGGCCAACACCTGGAAGAGAACACGAGGCCCAAAGTGTTATTGCAATGTGTTCTTTGCATGTTCAGCAGAGGGCCGCCCCCCCGCCCAAACCTTACGCTAACCCCTACTCTCCTCCTATCCCGTACACTAACACTAACAAACACTAAGCCGTCCCCTAACCCGTCGTCATACCCTGAGCTGTACCCTCAACCCTACCCGAACCCGTAACCTAAAACGCAACGTAAGCCTGCCCCATCGTCGGACCCGAAACTGGACCCTACCCCATACCCGTTCCCTTCCCCTACTCCGAATTCATACACTACCACTAGCATGTACCCTAAAGCAAGCCTGATCCCGAACCCGTACCCTAATACGTCCCCTAACAACTGTAACCCTTCCCCTTCCCCGAACCATACCCTACTCCTAACCCGTACACTCACACTAACCCATCCCCTAACCCTTCCCCTAACTTGGATCCTAATCTGTACCTTCAACCGTACCCATTCCCGAACCGTAACCCTCATCCTAACCCACACACTAACAAACACCACCCCGTAGCCTAAAACGGCCCCTCATCCTACCCCATCGTCGGACCCGAAACTGGACCCTACTCCTAACCCTTACCCTAACATGTCACATACTCCGAACCCGTCCACTAACACGTCCCCTGATACGAATTCGTACCCGAACAGTAACCCGGAGTCTAACAGTACCCTACACCTAACGCATTGTCGGACCCTAACCTGTCCCCTAAACCGAGCCCGATCCCTAACCCTAACCCTAACCCGTCCCCTAAGCCGAAAGCCTCCACTAACACTTACCCTCACCGTAATCCGTTTTCGTACCCTAACGCTCACCCTAGCCCTTAGCCTTCATACTACCCCAGACCCTAACCCGTCCCCTAGCCCAAATCCCTTGTTGGACCCTAAACTGTCCACTGGACCGTCCCTCTTCCCTAATCCTAGGCAGAACCCTCAACCTTACGCTAACCCAGACACGAACACTCATCTGTACCCTAACACGTACCCTGAAGCAAGCGTACCCATTCCCGGACCCGGACCCTAACAAGTACTCGAAGCCTAACTCGTTGTCGGACCCGTACCTGGACCCGAAACCTTCCCTGTTCCTGAACCCTAAACCCACCCAAAAGCCCTTCCCCTAACTAACTCGTACCGTACCCTAATCCTAATCTGTACACTAACCCGTACCCTAACACATACCCTCACCTGGACCCCGATCCTCGAACGACTCCTAACCCGTACCCGAACACTGACCCGTTGTCGGACCCGTACCTGGACCCGAAACCATATCTCGTCCCTAACCAGAACCCTTCACCGACCGTACACTAACCCTCACCCTCACCCTCACGCTAAGCCTTCTCCGTAACCTGGACCGTAAGCCTGTCCCGTTGTCGTGCCCTGCCCTGCCCCCTCCACGGTCCCCGTCCCCCGACACGTCCTCGGACCCACCCTCCAGCTCTGCCCTGCCCTGCCCTGCCCTGCCCCCTCCACGGTCCCCGTCCCGCGACACGTCCTCGGACGGACCCTCCAGCTCTGCCCTGCCCTGCCCTGCCCTGCCCCCTCCACGGTCCCCGTTCCCTATCCTAAGCCGTCCCCCGACACGTCCTCGGACGGACCCTCCACCTGTGCCCTGCCCCCTCCACGGTCCCCGGCCCCCGACACGTCCTCGGACCCAGCCTCCAGCTCTGTCGTGCCCTGCCCTGCCCTGCCCCCTCCACGTCCTCGGACGGACCCTCCAGCTCTGTCGTGCCCTGCCCTGCCCTGCCCCCTCCACGGTCCCGGTCCCCCGACACGTCCTCGGACCCTCCACCTCTGTCGTGCCCTGCCCTGGACCCTGAAGCGTCCCCGTTCCCTCCCCCTAGCCCACACACTTACCCGAAGCCTTACGGTAACCCGTCCAGGAATCCGCACACGTACGCTAACGACACTCACCCGTCCTGGTTTTTCCAGGCTCTTGATACTACTTGCCAAATTGCAAAGCAACCATGTCTCCCCACTATTCTAATATCCATTTAGGCAGGTATTCGAAGAAGTAGAGTTTGTTTGGGTGCGTGTGTTTGAATGCATGAAAAGTAGACCGAGAAGGCCCTTCGTGGGATTCAGATGGACTCCATGTAAGTCTGGTGTCCAGGAGCCAAGGTCCCGTCGTACCAAACGGCGGCTTGGCTGCTTCAGTGTGTGAGTGTAGGCCTGTGGCTCTTAGAAACGGGATAGTGGGCATAGAGTCCCTCCGGTGGCTCTCCTATGCTTGAATTCTCCTGTGAGTTCCTAATGGGGAGCAATTGATCAAGGCAATGCTTCATTCCTACAGAGAACTCTGTAGTTCTCTTCCTCGAGGACCAGAAAGTCAGAAAACCCTTTCTGTTTCCAACCAGATTCTGTGTGCACAGTGCTCTGGGATCCAGCCTAGGACCTACCTGTACATAGAGATTCACGTCTGCACTGCTGCACAGGTAAGGGAAATCGCCTCCTGCTTTCAGGCGAGCCCTCCGGGCATTAGGATACAGTTTGGACATTGCTTCTTGAGCTTCAGTTGAAAGTGCACTCTGGGCCAACACCTGGAAGAGAACACGAGGCCCAAAGTGTTATTGCAATGTGTTCTTTGCATGTTCAGCAGAGGGCCGCCCCCCCGCCCAAACCTTACGCTAACCCCTACTCTCCTCCTATCCCGTACACTAACACTAACAAACACTAAGCCGTCCCCTAACCCGTCGTCATACCCTGAGCTGTACCCTCAACCCTACCCGAACCCGTAACCTAAAACGCAACGTAAGCCTGCCCCATCGTCGGACCCGAAACTGGACCCTACCCCATACCCGTTCCCTTCCCCTACTCCGAATTCATACACTACCACTAGCATGTACCCTAAAGCAAGCCTGATCCCGAACCCGTACCCTAATACGTCCCCTAACAACTGTAACCCTTCCCCTTCCCCGAACCATACCCTACTCCTAACCCGTACACTCACACTAACCCATCCCCTAACCCTTCCCCTAACTTGGATCCTAATCTGTACCTTCAACCGTACCCATTCCCGAACCGTAACCCTCATCCTAACCCACACACTAACAAACACCACCCCGTAGCCTAAAACGGCCCCTCATCCTACCCCATCGTCGGACCCGAAACTGGACCCTACTCCTAACCCTTACCCTAACATGTCACATACTCCGAACCCGTCCACTAACACGTCCCCTGATACGAATTCGTACCCGAACAGTAACCCGGAGTCTAACAGTACCCTACACCTAACGCATTGTCGGACCCTAACCTGTCCCCTAAACCGAGCCCGATCCCTAACCCTAACCCTAACCCGTCCCCTAAGCCGAAAGCCTCCACTAACACTTACCCTCACCGTAATCCGTTTTCGTACCCTAACGCTCACCCTAGCCCTTAGCCTTCATACTACCCCAGACCCTAACCCGTCCCCTAGCCCAAATCCCTTGTTGGACCCTAAACTGTCCACTGGACCGTCCCTCTTCCCTAATCCTAGGCAGAACCCTCAACCTTACGCTAACCCAGACACGAACACTCATCTGTACCCTAACACGTACCCTGAAGCAAGCGTACCCATTCCCGGACCCGGACCCTAACAAGTACTCGAAGCCTAACTCGTTGTCGGACCCGTACCTGGACCCGAAACCTTCCCTGTTCCTGAACCCTAAACCCACCCAAAAGCCCTTCCCCTAACTAACTCGTACCGTACCCTAATCCTAATCTGTACACTAACCCGTACCCTAACACATACCCTCACCTGGACCCCGATCCTCGAACGACTCCTAACCCGTACCCGAACACTGACCCGTTGTCGGACCCGTACCTGGACCCGAAACCATATCTCGTCCCTAACCAGAACCCTTCACCGACCGTACACTAACCCTCACCCTCACCCTCACGCTAAGCCTTCTCCGTAACCTGGACCGTAAGCCTGTCCCGTTGTCGTGCCCTGCCCTGCCCCCTCCACGGTCCCCGTCCCCCGACACGTCCTCGGACCCACCCTCCAGCTCTGCCCTGCCCTGCCCTGCCCTGCCCCCTCCACGGTCCCCGTCCCGCGACACGTCCTCGGACGGACCCTCCAGCTCTGCCCTGCCCTGCCCTGCCCTGCCCCCTCCACGGTCCCCGTTCCCTATCCTAAGCCGTCCCCCGACACGTCCTCGGACGGACCCTCCACCTGTGCCCTGCCCCCTCCACGGTCCCCGGCCCCCGACACGTCCTCGGACCCACCCTCCAGCTCTGCCCTGCCCTGCCCTGCCCTGCCCCCTCCACGTCCTCGGACGGACCCTCCAGCTCTGCCCTGCCCTGCCCTGCCCTGCCCCCTCCACGGTCCCCGTTCCCTATCCTAAGCCGTCCCCCGACACGTCCTCGGACGGACCCTCCACCTGTGCCCTGCCCCCTCCACGGTCCCCGGCCCCCGACACGTCCTCGGACCCACCCTCCAGCTCTGCCCTGCCCTGCCCTGCCCTGCCCCCTCCACGTCCTCGGACGGACCCTCCAGCTCTGCCCTGCCCTGCCCTGCCCTGCCCCCTCCACGGTCCCCGTTCCCTATCCTAAGCCGTCCCCCGACACGTCCTCGGACGGACCCTCCACCTGTGCCCTGCCCCCTCCACGGTCCCCGGCCCCCGACACGTCCTCGGACCCAGCCTCCAGCTCTGTCGTGCCCTGCCCTGCCCTGCCCCCTCCACGTCCTCGGACGGACCCTCCAGCTCTGTCGTGCCCTGCCCTGCCCTGCCCCCTCCACGGTCCCGGTCCCCCGACACGTCCTCGGACCCTCCACCTCTGTCGTGCCCTGCCCTGGACCCTGAAGCGTCCCCGTTCCCTCCCCCTAGCCCACACACTTACCCGAAGCCTTACGGTAACCCGTCCAGGAATCCGCACACGTACGCTAACGACACTCACCCGTCCTGGTTTTTCCAGGCTCTTGATACTACTTGCCAAATTGCAAAGCAACCATGTCTCCCCACTATTCTAATATCCATTTAGGCAGGTATTCGAAGAAGTAGAGTTTGTTTGGGTGCGTGTGTTTGAATGCATGAAAAGTAGACCGAGAAGGCCCTTCGTGGGATTCAGATGGACTCCATGTAAGTCTGGTGTCCAGGAGCCAAGGTCCCGTCGTACCAAACGGCGGCTTGGCTGCTTCAGTGTGTGAGTGTAGGCCTGTGGCTCTTAGAAACGGGATAGTGGGCATAGAGTCCCTCCGGTGGCTCTCCTATGCTTGAATTCTCCTGTGAGTTCCTAATGGGGAGCAATTGATCAAGGCAATGCTTCATTCCTACAGAGAACTCTGTAGTTCTCTTCCTCGAGGACCAGAAAGTCAGAAAACCCTTTCTGTTTCCAACCAGATTCTGTGTGCACAGTGCTCTGGGATCCAGCCTAGGACCTACCTGTACATAGAGATTCACGTCTGCACTGCTGCACAGGTAAGGGAAATCGCCTCCTGCTTTCAGGCGAGCCCTCCGGGCATTAGGATACAGTTTGGACATTGCTTCTTGAGCTTCAGTTGAAAGTGCACTCTGGGCCAACACCTGGAAGAGAACACGAGGCCCAAAGTGTTATTGCAATGTGTTCTTTGCATGTTCAGCAGAGGGCCGCCCCCCCGCCCAAACCTTACGCTAACCCCTACTCTCCTCCTATCCCGTACACTAACACTAACAAACACTAAGCCGTCCCCTAACCCGTCGTCATACCCTGAGCTGTACCCTCAACCCTACCCGAACCCGTAACCTAAAACGCAACGTAAGCCTGCCCCATCGTCGGACCCGAAACTGGACCCTACCCCATACCCGTTCCCTTCCCCTACTCCGAATTCATACACTACCACTAGCATGTACCCTAAAGCAAGCCTGATCCCGAACCCGTACCCTAATACGTCCCCTAACAACTGTAACCCTTCCCCTTCCCCGAACCATACCCTACTCCTAACCCGTACACTCACACTAACCCATCCCCTAACCCTTCCCCTAACTTGGATCCTAATCTGTACCTTCAACCGTACCCATTCCCGAACCGTAACCCTCATCCTAACCCACACACTAACAAACACCACCCCGTAGCCTAAAACGGCCCCTCATCCTACCCCATCGTCGGACCCGAAACTGGACCCTACTCCTAACCCTTACCCTAACATGTCACATACTCCGAACCCGTCCACTAACACGTCCCCTGATACGAATTCGTACCCGAACAGTAACCCGGAGTCTAACAGTACCCTACACCTAACGCATTGTCGGACCCTAACCTGTCCCCTAAACCGAGCCCGATCCCTAACCCTAACCCTAACCCGTCCCCTAAGCCGAAAGCCTCCACTAACACTTACCCTCACCGTAATCCGTTTTCGTACCCTAACGCTCACCCTAGCCCTTAGCCTTCATACTACCCCAGACCCTAACCCGTCCCCTAGCCCAAATCCCTTGTTGGACCCTAAACTGTCCACTGGACCGTCCCTCTTCCCTAATCCTAGGCAGAACCCTCAACCTTACGCTAACCCAGACACGAACACTCATCTGTACCCTAACACGTACCCTGAAGCAAGCGTACCCATTCCCGGACCCGGACCCTAACAAGTACTCGAAGCCTAACTCGTTGTCGGACCCGTACCTGGACCCGAAACCTTCCCTGTTCCTGAACCCTAAACCCACCCAAAAGCCCTTCCCCTAACTAACTCGTACCGTACCCTAATCCTAATCTGTACACTAACCCGTACCCTAACACATACCCTCACCTGGACCCCGATCCTCGAACGACTCCTAACCCGTACCCGAACACTGACCCGTTGTCGGACCCGTACCTGGACCCGAAACCATATCTCGTCCCTAACCAGAACCCTTCACCGACCGTACACTAACCCTCACCCTCACCCTCACGCTAAGCCTTCTCCGTAACCTGGACCGTAAGCCTGTCCCGTTGTCGTGCCCTGCCCTGCCCCCTCCACGGTCCCCGTCCCCCGACACGTCCTCGGACCCACCCTCCAGCTCTGCCCTGCCCTGCCCTGCCCTGCCCCCTCCACGGTCCCCGTCCCGCGACACGTCCTCGGACGGACCCTCCAGCTCTGCCCTGCCCTGCCCTGCCCCCTCCACGGTCCCCGTTCCCTATCCTAAGCCGTCCCCCGACACGTCCTCGGACGGACCCTCCACCTGTGCCCTGCCCCCTCCACGGTCCCCGGCCCCCGACACGTCCTCGGACCCAGCCTCCAGCTCTGTCGTGCCCTGCCCTGCCCTGCCCCCTCCACGTCCTCGGACGGACCCTCCAGCTCTGTCGTGCCCTGCCCTGCCCTGCCCCCTCCACGGTCCCGGTCCCCCGACACGTCCTCGGACCCTCCACCTCTGTCGTGCCCTGCCCTGGACCCTGAAGCGTCCCCGTTCCCTCCCCCTAGCCCACACACTTACCCGAAGCCTTACGGTAACCCGTCCAGGAATCCGCACACGTACGCTAACGACACTCACCCGTCCTGGTTTTTCCAGGCTCTTGATACTACTTGCCAAATTGCAAAGCAACCATGTCTCCCCACTATTCTAATATCCATTTAGGCAGGTATTCGAAGAAGTAGAGTTTGTTTGGGTGCGTGTGTTTGAATGCATGAAAAGTAGACCGAGAAGGCCCTTCGTGGGATTCAGATGGACTCCATGTAAGTCTGGTGTCCAGGAGCCAAGGTCCCGTCGTACCAAACGGCGGCTTGGCTGCTTCAGTGTGTGAGTGTAGGCCTGTGGCTCTTAGAAACGGGATAGTGGGCATAGAGTCCCTCCGGTGGCTCTCCTATGCTTGAATTCTCCTGTGAGTTCCTAATGGGGAGCAATTGATCAAGGCAATGCTTCATTCCTACAGAGAACTCTGTAGTTCTCTTCCTCGAGGACCAGAAAGTCAGAAAACCCTTTCTGTTTCCAACCAGATTCTGTGTGCACAGTGCTCTGGGATCCAGCCTAGGACCTACCTGTACATAGAGATTCACGTCTGCACTGCTGCACAGGTAAGGGAAATCGCCTCCTGCTTTCAGGCGAGCCCTCCGGGCATTAGGATACAGTTTGGACATTGCTTCTTGAGCTTCAGTTGAAAGTGCACTCTGGGCCAACACCTGGAAGAGAACACGAGGCCCAAAGTGTTATTGCAATGTGTTCTTTGCATGTTCAGCAGAGGGCCGCCCCCCCGCCCAAACCTTACGCTAACCCCTACTCTCCTCCTATCCCGTACACTAACACTAACAAACACTAAGCCGTCCCCTAACCCGTCGTCATACCCTGAGCTGTACCCTCAACCCTACCCGAACCCGTAACCTAAAACGCAACGTAAGCCTGCCCCATCGTCGGACCCGAAACTGGACCCTACCCCATACCCGTTCCCTTCCCCTACTCCGAATTCATACACTACCACTAGCATGTACCCTAAAGCAAGCCTGATCCCGAACCCGTACCCTAATACGTCCCCGAAAATCGACCAAAAAAATTAAGAGGGCAGCCTTCCCAGAAGACCACTTCAAGTGGTTTATTGTACTCACAGTTTTTTTCTGTTTTCGTTTAACAGAAAGAAAACAAAGCATGGAAAAATGCTGAACATTAGGAATTATTAAAGACATGCAAATCCAAGTTACAAAAACCTATCAGCTCACACCAGTCATAATGGCCATCAGCAAAAATTCTGCAAACAATAAATGCTGAAGGGGTTGTGGAGAAATGCGCACCCTCGTTTCTAAGTGGGACATGGTAAGAACCAGTAATGAAAACACAAAGGAGGTGCCTTGATAAGGTAAATATTGAGCTACCATTCAATCAAGCATACCCACTGCTGGGCCTATCACCTGAGAGGATGAGAATCCAAAAGACACAGGGTGGCAATCCTGCACTCCAGCAATATTTACCACAGCCAACACTTGGAAGCAACAAAAATGTCTGTCAACAGAGGAAGGCACAAAGAAGAAGTGGTCCATGTACACAATGGAATATTACTCCAATTAAAAAAATATATAATTTCAATTTAGAAACCAAACGTAAGTTAGGAGACATCAGCTTTTGGGGGTCTGTCCGGGCACATTCCTCTCTAATATATAACCGAGGAACACCACTGGCAGGAAGGACTCTTTCCGTAATTCCCAGAATTGGGAAAGGAGAAATGCTGCCGCCCAATGGCTGATACCTTCAACAGCAGCTTTAAAATCTGTGCTAATGGTCACTTCATATGCACAAGTACTGGAGGGCTGTAAATGAAACGAGCCCTGAAAATGTCTTCAGGGAGGTAATGGCCAAAATATTTCAAAATGTGACACATACTTCAAGAAAACCATTTGAAGAGGTAAGCGCTACTCACAGCTTGAAAAAAAAGAGGACATGCCTGAAAGTTCAATTTCAAGGGATTATGAGATGCATGCAAATCCAACCTCAAAGAGGTGTCAGCTCACACCTGTCAGAATAAACATCAGCAGAAAAACTACAAACAATAAATGCTGAAAGGGTTGTGGACAAGGGCATACCCTCAAATTTAAGTGGAACATAACCTGGTAAGAGCCACTAATGAGTGCAGAATGGAGACGCCTTTACAAGGTAAACATTTTGCTACCATATGATCCAACAGGCCCTCTCCTGGGCCTATAACCGAAGAAGACATAGTTGAAAGACACAGGCAGGCAAATGTGCATTTCAGCAGTGTTACAATAACCAAGACATGGAAGCAACCAAAAAGTCCATCAACAGGCGAGTGGACAAAGACAAACTGGTCCACGTACAGATGGAATATTAGCCAAGGAAAACAATGACACAATGCCATTTGCATCACCATAGATGAGTCTAGAAGTAATCACGCAACTTGTAGTAAGTCAGAAAGCGAAAGACACGTATCCTGTGATATCACTTATAGGTGTTACCTAAAAATTGATACCAGTGAAGATATTTCCACAGAGAAAGGCAATCACAGATTCATCAAACAAACTTATGGTTCACCAATGGAAAGGTGTGAGGATTGGATACATTAGGATGTCAGAGTTAACAGAGATATACAAACAAACACAGGTGAAGTATATAATCACCAAAGACCTACGGAATACCAAGAGAAGACTACTCAACATTGTGTCATAACCTAAAATGGGAAAAGGATCCAAAGAAGAAAAGAGATAGGTATATGTGGAAAACAACCACATCTTGCACACCTAAAACAAGCAAAACTTTGTAATCACACTTGCTGTGATAAACAATGAAAATTAAATTTAAAAGAAGAACAATATTTAGTGAGATATAAACTTAAGGGGCTTTTTCCTGGCCCATTCCATTCTAATTTGCAACCTAGAACAGGACTTCCATTGAGGCTCTGTTTCCCTAGTAACCAGATTTGGTTAATGAGAACTGCTGCCGCCTTGTGGCCGTTTCACACAACAGCAGCTCTAACTGCAGCTGTAATGGTTACTTGATAGTCAAAATAATTGCAGGCCTGTAAATGACACCTGTCCTCAAAACAATCCTTCGGTCGTAAATCGAGCAAAAATCTCAAAAGACATCCATATTTCAAAACGACAATTTCAAGAGGCATATTTTATGCACATTTTATATTCTGCCTCTTTTTCTCTTATAGAAAAAGGCATGGAAAAACGCTCAACGTCAGGAATTAATAAAGCCATGCAAATCCGGTCTAGAAACACGTTCACCTCACAGCTGTCAGAAGGATCATCGGCAAAAAAGTCTACATAGTATAAATGCTGAAGGGGTTTTAGAGAACTGTGTACCTTCTAGCTGCTGATGGGATGTAACCTGGTAAGAGCCAGTACAGAGAACCAAACGGAGGTGTGTTTAAAGGTAAAACTTGAGCTACTATGTGATCTGGTTGGCCCACTGATGGGCCTATCAGCTGAGTAGCCCTGAATCAAAAAGTCACAGGCTGGCAATCCTTCACTGCAGCAACATGTACCATAGCCAAGAGCTGGAAGAAACCAAAATGTCCATCAACAGAAAAATGCACCAAGAAGAAGTGGTCCATGTACACAATGGAATATTAGCCATGGGAAAGCATGGAACAGTGCCGTTGGCACCAGCATAGAAGGATCTAGAGATTATCACCCTACCTGAAGTAAGAAAGAAAACGAAAGACAGATATCCTATTACATCACTTATAGGTGTTACCGGAAGGTTGATACCCATGAAATAATTTCCAAGAGAAGGACACTCATAGATTCAGAAAACCAAATTATGTTTAACCAAATGGAAAGGTGTAAGGAATGTATGAATTAGGATATGGGGGTTAACAGACATGTAGTAATACATATGAAATATATAATCACAAAATACCTATGGAATACCAAGAGAGGTCTACTCAACACTCTGTAATAACCTACATGGGAAAGGATCCAAAGATGAATAGATCTATACATAGATATAATGAAGCAGATTCTGTTCAGCTAGAACACACACAACAATTTTCTCAAATTTGCTCTTATAATTAATAAAAATTAAATTTAAAAAAAGCAAACAAGAATTATGGAGATATAAGCTCTTGGGTGTTTGTCCTGACACATTCCACTCTAAATTGCAGCCTACAAACACTATTTCCAGGAAAGATCTGTTGCCCAAAATCCCAGAATTGGAAACATAGGAATGCTGTCGCCTTGTGCCATTTCCCGCAAGAGCGGCTTTAAAACCACAGGTAACCGTCACTTAACATTCACAAGGACTCACTCTGGGCTGTAAAGCACACCTGCCATCAAAACTTGTGCTGAGGTATGGAATGACCAAAAAAATTCAAACCTGGCAAATTTTTCAAGGAGATAGAATGAAGAGGTAAGTTTTACCCACTATTTTTCGATAAAAAAAGAAAATGGATAAAAGCTCAACATCAGGAATTATTAGACTCATGCAAATCTAACCTACAAAAAGGTTTCACTTCACGCAAGTCAACTACCATCAGCCAAAAGTCTACAAACAATAAATGCTGAAGGTGTTTTAGAGAACTGTGTATCCTCTAGCTGCTTGTGAGATGTAAAGTGGTAAGATCCGGTAATGAGAACAGAAAGGAGCTGCGTTTAAAAGTAAAAATTGAGACGTCATTCGATCCAACACACCCACCACTGGGCCTATCACCTAAGCGCCGAATCGAGAAGACACACGCTGACAAACCTGTACTGAAGTAATACTGAAAATAGCCAGGACATGGAAGCAGCAAAAATGTCAGTTAACAGATGAATGGACAAAGAAGAAGTGGTACATGTACCTAATGGAAGATTAGCTTTCAGAAAAATGAACAATGTCGTTTTCACGACTGCAGGTGGGTCTAGAAATAATCATAATATGTGAAGTCAAAAGGGTATGATATATATCCTATGATGTAATTTATAGATGTTATCTTAAGATTCCTACCAATGAACATATTTCCAAAGGAAAAGACACTCAGAGACGTATAAAACAAACTAATGGTTAACCAAAATGAAAGGTGAGTGGATGAGTAAATTAGGATTATGGGGTTAACATACATACACTAATATATGTTATAAGTATATAAACTTATAATATATAAAATATACAAATCATATAATCATTAATATATATAAATTATATAATCACCAAACACCTACCAAATACCAAGGGAGCTCTACTCAACACTCTATAATAGCCTACATGGTAACAGGATCCAATGATGAACAGATATATGTATGAAACATTGATCCTAATTGGTACATCCAGAGAATCACAACACTCTAATAAAATTTACTCCAATAGGGGCTTCCCTAGTGGTGCAGTGGTTGAGAATCTGCCTGCCAATGCAGGGGACACGGGTTCGAGCCCTGCTCTGGGAGGATCCCACATGCCGTGGAGCAACTATGCCCATGAGCCACAACTACTGAGCTTGCGCGTCTGCAGCCTGTGCTCCACAACAAGAGAGGCCACAATAGTGAGAGGCCCACGCACCTCGATGAAGAGTGGTCCCCGCTTGCCGCAACTAGAGAAAGCCCTCGCACAGAAACGAAGACGCAACACAGCCAAAAATAAATAAATAAATATTAAAGGCAAAGGAGAGAGGGGAAATTGTAGATCGAGGAAGAATCTAGTTTAAAAAAATTTACTCCAATAAGAAACATAAAATAAATTTAGAAAACAAACGTAAGTAGGAGACATAAGCTTTTGGGAGTTTGTCCTGGGACATTCCACTACAATTTGCAACCTAGGACCACAACTTCAAGGAAGGCTCTCCTGTCCTTGTAACCAAAGCTGGGAATGTAGAAATCTGCCGCCTTGTGGTCAATTCCCGCAACAGCAGCTTTAATCCCAGTGCTATTGGTCACTTAATATTCACAAGGACTGCAGGGCTTTAAATGACACCTGCCCTCAAAAAATATCTTGCGGTCAGGAATGGACATTAATATGCAAAACGGTAGAAAATCCAGAGAAGACAATTTCGAGAGGTAAATTTCCTCACAGTGTTTTTTTTTTAAGGACATGAAAAAATGTTCAACATCAAAAATTATTAGGGACATGCAAATTTAAACTACCAAAAGGTATCAGCTCACAATAGTCTGAATGGCCATCAGAGAAAAATGTCTGCAAACAATAAATGCTGAATGGGTTTCCGAGAATGGATACACTCATATGCTGTTGCTGGGATGTAAACTGGTAACAGCCACTAATCAGAACAGAATGAAGGTGCCTTTAAAAGGTAAAAATTGAGCTACTATGTGATCCTGCCAAAACACTAATGGGCCTGTAACCCGAGAACACCAGAATTCAGAAATACCCAGGTACCCAAAAATGCTCTTCAGCGATACTTACAATAGCCAGACATGGATGCAAGCAAAATGTTCAAAAACAAATGAATGGGCAAAGAAGTGGTACATGTACACAATCGAATATTATCCATGGAAATGATGAAACAATGCCTTTTCCATCACCACTGATGAACCTAGGGGTAATCATACTACGTAAAGTAAGTCACAAAAAGAAAGACAAATACCCGATGACATCATTTACTAGGGTTATCTAAAAATTGATACCCATGAATATATTTCCACTGCGAAAGACCCATACAGACTTTGAAAAAGGTGAAAGGAATGGAAAAATTAGGATGTTGGGGTTAACATGCATTTAATAATTCACATAAAATATATAATCAAGAAGGACCTACTGGATGCCAAGGGAGGTCTACTCAACTCTCTCTAATGACCAACATGCGAAAGAATCTAAACCTGATTAGATATATGTATACATATGAATGAACCAGCTTCTTTACACCTAGAACAAACACAACATTGTAATCAAATTTACTCTGATAAGAAATAAAAATTAAATTAAACAAGAAGTAATGTGACACAAGATTTTGTGTATTTGTCCTGGCACTTTACACTCCAATAGACAATCTAGGAAGAGGAATTCCACTAAACCAATGTTTTACCTAGCAATCAAGGTGAGTATGAATAAATTCCACTGCCTTGTTGCCCTTTCCTGCAACTTTAAAAACAATGCTTATGGGTACTTAATATTCAGAAGAACTGTTGGGCTCTACATGACACCCACAATCAGGAAATGTCCACAGGTAAGTAAGCAAACTAAATTCCAAGGGAACAGACTTTCAAGATCCTATTTCCATAGGTAAATTTTACACTGTTTAAAAGAAAAGCACTTGAAAAGATGTTCTAATTCCTATATTATTAGCGTCATGGAAATCAAAACTACAATGAGGGGTCACTTCACATGAGTAAGAATAGCCACCATTGAAACATCTACAAACAGTAAATGCTTGAGAGGTTGTAGAGAAAAGGCAACCCTCCTATGCTGCTCTTGGGATCTAACATGGTAACAGCCACTATAAATAAGAGTATGGAGGTGCCTTTACAAGGTAAATTTAGAGGTACCATATGATCCAGCTGTCCCACTCCCAGGCGTATAACAGGAGAAAACCAGATTTGGAAAACACACATGCACCCACATGTGTACCGCAGCACAATTTACAACGTCTAAGACATGGAAGCAACCAAAATATCCATCAGCAGATGGACGGATAAAGAAGCGGTACATGTTCACAGTGAAATATTACTCAGAAATGAAAAGAATGAAGGAATGCCATTTGCAGCATCATAGATAGAATTAGAGATAATCATACTAAGTGAAGTAAGTCAGAAAGAGAAAGTCAAATATCATATGATACTACTTATAGCTGAAATTTAAAAATTGATACCAATGAACTAATTTACAAGAGAGAAACAGGGACTTTCCAGGTGGTCCAATGGTTAAGAATCTGAGCTTCCAATTCAGGGGGCATGGGTTCGATCCCTGGTGTTGGGAGAACTAATATCACACATGCCTTGCAGTACAGCCAAAAAAATAAAATAAAAGAGAGAGAAACAGATGCACAGACTTAGAAAACAAACTTATGCTTACCCAATGAGAAAGGTGGGTGAAAGCAATAAATCAATCAGGAGGCTGGGGGAAATATTTACACACTAATACATATAAAATAGATTATCAACAAGGACCTACTGCATAGCAAAGGGAAGTCTACTCAACACTCTCTAATAACCTATATGGGAAAAGGATCTGAAGATGAATAGACATATGAATATACATAACTGAACAAGATTCTGTACGCCTACCACAAACAGAATATTTTAAATCAACTTTACTCCAATAAAAAAGAAAAATTAAATTAAAACAAAAACAAGAAGTAACAAAACAGAAGATTTGGGGTGTTTGTTCTGCCACAGCCCACACTAATTTACAATCCAAGAGCCCGTCTTCCACAGTGGGTCTGGTTACCCAAGTAACCAGAGAGGGGCATGAAGGAAATCCTAACATCTGTGCCCATTTCCACAACAGCAACTTTAAAACATGTGCTTATGGGCACTTCATATTCACAAGGACTGCCAGGGTGTAAATGACACCTGCCCTTAACAAATGTCCTGTGGTAGTTATCGAGCCAAAATTCAAAATAGTCAGACTTTCAAAAGCCCAATGTCAACTGTAACTTTTCCTCACAGTGTTTAAAAAAACACATGCAAAGATGCTCAAAATCTTGTATTATTGGAGAGACACATGCAAATCAAAACTACAACAAGGTATCACCTCACACAGTCAGAATGGCCATCATCAAAACGTTTACAAACCATAAATGCTGGAGAGGACATGGAGAAAAGGGAACCCTCCTATGCTGTTGGTGTGATGTAAGCTGGTAAGAGCCACTATAAAGTACAGTATGGAGATGTCTTTTAAAAGTAAAAATAGAGCTACCATATCATCCAGCAGTCTTCCTTCTGGGTGTATATCTGCAGAAAGCCAGAAATGAAAATGACAAATGCACCCAAACCCAAACACGCACTGCAGCACTGTTTACAATAGCCAAGACATGGAGGCAACCAAAATGTCCATCAACAGATGAATGGATAATGAAGAAGTTGTACATGTACACAATCAAATAAATATTACTCAGAAATGAAAAAGCATGATCACCTCTACGTCCATTTCTGTTGCTGCAAATGACATTATTTCATTCTAAGTGAAGTAAGTCAGATAGAAAAAGACAAATATCATATGATATCACTTATAGTGGAGTCTAAAAAATGATAGAAATGAACAAATTTGTAAAACAGAAACAAACCAACAGACTTCATATATCCTTCAGGGAGAAAAAATTTTAAATGTTTCCAATCACTAAATGTCAACCTGAAAAATGTAAGCAATAAATAACACAGTAAAGGTATTAATTCTCCCCAAATTAACCTATACCAGGCATTAGCAAACTAAACCTGGAGATCACATCCAGCCTATCATCTTCTTTTGTAAATTAAATTTAATGAATGATCCACAAGAAAACCCATAATGAGACGTCAGGTCACACCTCTCAACGTGGCTATTATTCCAAAGTATACAAATATGAAATGTTGTTCATGACATGGAGAAGGCAATCCTAGTACACTGGTGGTGGGACTGTAAGTTGGTACACCCACTATGAAAAGAATATGGAGGTCCTGATAAAAGCTAAAAGTAGAACTATCATATTAGCCAGTAATTCCACTGCTTGGTATATGTCCAAAGAAAATGAAGACACCAATTTGACAAGATACATGCATCCCAATGTTCATAGCAGCATTATTTACAATTGCCAACATATGGAAGCAAACTAAATGTCCATCAACAGATGAGTGGATAAAGAAGATGTGGTATGTATACACAATAGACTATTACTCAGCCATTAAAAGGATCAAATTCTGCCATTTGCAACAACATGGATAGGCCTAGAATATTTATGTGTACTTAAGTTAGAGAAGGACAAATACACTATGTTCTCACTTCTCTGTAGAATCTAAAAATGCAAGAAATGTATGTATATAACAAAACAGAAATAGACTCACAGAGAACAAATTAGTGGTTACTGGTGGGGCGACTTAAAGGGGGAGGGAAAAACAGTAGTTTGTTTCTCTAAATCCAGTACCCCTATGTATGAAATAAACAAACAAGGATATATAGCACAACACAGGGAAATATAGACATTATTGTGTAATCACTTTAGTGGAACACGATCTATAAAAATATTCAATCCATATGTTGTACCCCTGAGACTAATGTAATATTGTAAATCAACTATACTTCAATTTAAATAATCCATAGGGTGGCTGAATGGATTAAAGAAAGTTCAATTATACTGTGTACAAGATATTCATGTTAACTTCTAATCCATATATAGCATAAAATTGAAAGATTGGGAACAAAATACTCCATGAAAATGATACTTGACTGACTAGTCTATTATGAGATAAAAAAGACTTGAAGTCAAACCTCTCAAAGGAAAGAAGGTTATCATATAATGATAAATGGATTAATTCATCAAGAAATCATGACAATTATAAATATGTACGTATCCAGCTTTGGAGCCTCTCAACATATAAAGAATATATTAACCCACGTGAAGGGGAAGATGTGCAGAAATAAAATAATGGTAAGAAACATCGATACCCAACTTTCAACACTGTATAGATCATCCGGACATAATATCAATCAGGAAACACTGAACCTGAACACACACTTGATATCAAATGAACCTAACATACATCTACAGTATATTCCACTCAACAGCAGCAAACTTTCCATTGTTCTTAAGTACACGTAGAACATTGCCTAGGGTAGATCCTATGTTAAGCCACAAAACAAGTCTTCAAAAATCCAAGAATATTGAAATCATATCAAGGATCATTTCCAACCACAATGGTATGAAACTGAAATTCAATATTAAAAAGAATAATTGAAAATTGAAGAACACTTGGAAATTGGACAATAAGCTCTTGAATAGCCAATGCATACAGGAATAAATCAAAACGGAAATTTAAAAGAAATCTTAAAGCAAACAAAATTGGAAACACAAAGTACCTAAATTTATGGAATACAGGAACAAGACTGCAATTCAAAGAGTTATGTTTACAGTAATAGATGCATATATTTTCAAAGAATTCTTGAGAGGGGATCAAGATGATAGAGTAGGAAGATACTGAGCTCCCCTGCTGCCAAAGGCACACCCAAGTTACAACAACTTACACGGAAATTATCTCTGAAGACCAGCAGGGAATGTTTTCCACAACTAAAGATATAAGGAAGGAGAAACCACAAGGCAGGTAGGAGAACTGGAAACACAGTCTAATTGGAACCCACACATATAGCACAGTGACCCACAGCTGGAAGATATCACAATTGCATAGGTCCTCCACATGGAGGGAAGGGTATGAGCCTGGCATTAGGCTGCTCAGCCCAGGGTTCCTGCACTGGAAGAAAAGAACACAGCAGGTCTGGCTTTGAAAACTTGCAGGGCTTATTTTCAGGAAATCTGGAGACTAAAGGAAACTGAGACTGCTCTCATAGGGCACACACAAATCTCACATGTTCTCAGTCCCTGTGCAGAGCCAATAGAGTGAAAGACACGTGTGCCAGACCCACTTGCTAATCTCGGAGAGCTTCTTGGAAAGGCAAGAGACAACTGGGACTCCCACTAGGAACTGAGACATGGGCAAGCAACATTTTAGAATCTTCCCTGGAACTGATTAGAATCAGGGGCCTGCCCCATTTACCACCATGCCCATAGCACTCCCGCACCAGAAGGTCTCACAACCAGACACACTGGGGGCCTACGCTGTCCACCTGTGCACCTGGAGCACCACACAGCCACCCATAATGGAGGGCTGCCTTGGATATCAGCACACCCATGGCAATCAATCACATACTGCAGGGGTTCACAGCCATTTAGGCCAGGGTCCAATACCACCTACCAGCTTGTCTACAGCAGTTGGCCCCGCCGTAAGAGAAAGGTGTGTGTAGCCCACACAGGGAACACCCCTGGAGCATGTGGCTCTGCTGGCCAGAGGACAATGTGCTGCTGGGCCCTATCAGTCATCTCCTATATAAGGCCACTTCTCTGAGACCCGGGAATGTAACAACCTGAACCTAATGAATAAAGATGTACAGAGACTTAGGAAGCATAAGGAAATAGAGGAATATGTTACAAATGAAGTAACAAGACACGACATCAGAAAAAGAACTGAATAAAACAGGGATAAGCATTCTACCCGATTAAAAAAAGTGTTCACAGTAATGATTATAAAGACGCTCACCCAAGTCAGGAGAAGAATAGATAGACATGGTGAGAATTTCAACAGAGTAATAACATGTCAAAAAGAACAAAACAGTGAACAATACAATAAAAGAGATTAAAACACACACACATGTACATGAGAGAAGCCCCATTATACTGTATGATACAGAAGAACAGATCAGTGAAATGGAAAACAGAGTAGTGAAAATCACCCAAACTGAATAGCACAAAGTAAAAGCAATTAAGAGTATACGTAAAGGGACCTCTGAGACAACATCAAGAGTATTAACATGAGCATTACAGGGGCCCCAGAACGAGGAGAAGAGAGAAACGGGCAGATAACTTATTGGAGGATACAGGAACTGATAACTTTCCTAACCTGGGGAAGGAAACACACATCCAGGTCCAGGAAAAACAGAGTTCCAAACAAGATGAAGACAAACAGGTCCACACCAAGACATATTATAAAGCTCCAAAAATTTAAAAAATTAAAGAGTGATCACAGAGGCAGTGAAATAAAAGTGTCTAGTTATGTTCAAGGTATTCCCATAAGACTGTCAGATGACTTCTCAGCACAATTTTCAAACTAGGAAGGAATGATAGGATATAATCAATGGGCTAAAAAGAAAAAGTCTACAACAGGAATACTCTACCAGCAAAATTATTATTCAGAATTGCAGGACAGGGCTTCCCTGATGTCACAGTGGTTGAGAATCTGCCTGCCAATGCAGGGGACACGGGTTCGGGCCCTGATCCAGGAAGATCCCACATGCCACAGAGCAACTAAGCCTGTGTGCCACAACTACTGAGCCTGTGCTCTAGAGCCCATGAGACACAACTACTGAGCCTGCTAGCCACAACTACTGAAGCCTGAGCACCTAGAGCCCATGTTGCACAACAAGAAGAGCCACTGCAATGAGAAGCCCATGCACCACAATGGCCCATGCACCACAACGAAGAGTAGCCTCCACTTGCCACAACTAGAGAAAAGCCCACGCACTGCAATGAAGACCTAATACAGCCAAAAATAAATAAATAAATTTATGGAGGAAAGAAAGAATTGAAGGAGAGGTCAAGAGTTTCCCAGACTAGCAAAAGCTAAAAGAGTTCATCACTAATAAACCAGCCTTATATGCAATGTTGAAGGAATTTACTTAAGCTTAAAAGAAGTCTCACTAATTATTGATAGTAACAAGAAAACAAACAAAAGTAAAAATCTCACTGAAAAACCTATACATAGAGTAAGGGTAATAGATCAAACATTTTTTTAGCTTCTGTAAAGAATAAAAGACAATAGTAGTATGTGTTTTTAAAAAAGAGAGGGCCCAAATAAATCAGAAATGAAAGCGATGATGTTACAACAGACACCACAGAAATACAAAGTATCCTAAGCTACACACAGGGTAACTCAAGGCTCAGACTGGACAGAGCCCAGTCTCCCTTCCACTGTACATGAGTTACAGGAGCCTCAGGAACTGAGGAGGGGGTCCCTGAGGGGAGGCACAAGATAGAAGATGTTAGGCATTAACCTGACTCTATTTATGTTAAACCTGCCTGAACTACATTCACATGAGATTGTTTTGTCCTGAATGTACATTGGCACCTTTAGTCTGAACTGCAGATCTTTGGCTTCACCACCTCCACCGACAGCATTAGCTTCACCTGCTGTGGACCGTCTCCTATAGGATTTCTAGAACCACAAAACATCGAAGTTTCATAGGACACAGAGTCTGTGAGACTCCACTCAGTCTCAGAGTCTCAACCCCACTCAGAGACGTAGAGTCACAACAGAGACTCCACTCTTGGAGGACACACACAGTAGTGTGCACATCAGGACCCAAGGGAAGGAGCAGTGACCCCATAGGAGACTGAGCAGACCTACCTGCTAGTTTTAGAGGGTCTCCTGCAGAGGCGGGGGGTGACTGGGGCTCACCGTGCGGACAAGGACACTGGCAGCAGAAGTTCTGGGAAATCCTCCTTAGCATGAGCCCTCCCAGAGTCCGCAGGTAGCCCCACCAAAGAGCCAGGTGGGCCACAGTTCTGGGTCGCCTCAGGCCAAACAACAAACAGAGAGGGAACTCTGCCCCATGCATCAGCAGACAAGCGGATTAAAGTTTTATTGAGCTCTGCCCACCAGAGCAACACCCAGCTCTACCCACCACCACTCCCTCACATCAGGAATGCTGCACAAGCCTCTAAGATAGACTCATCCAGCAGAGAGCAGACAGCAGAAGCAAGAAGAACTACAGTTCTTCAGACTGTGGATGGAAAACCACATTCACAGAAAGATAGACAAAATGAAAAGGCAGAGGAATTTGTACCAGATGAAGGAACAAGATAAAACCCCAGAAAAACAACTCAATGAGGTGGAGATAGGCAACCTTCCAGAAAAAGAATTCATAATAATGATAGTGAAGATGATCCAAGACCTTGGAAAAAGAATGGAGGCAAAGATAGAGAAGATGCAAGAAATAGTTAACAAAGACCTAGAAGAATTAAAGAACCAACAAACAGAGATGAACAATACAATAACTGAAATGAAAAATACACTAGAAGGGGGCTTCCCTGGTGGCGCAGTGGTTGAGAGTCCACCTGCCGATGCAGGGGACATGGGTTCGTGCCCTGGTCTGGTAAGATCCCACATGCCAAGGAGCGGCTGGGCCCGTGAGCCATGGCCGCTGATCCTGCACATCCAGAGCCTGTGCTCCACAACGGGAGAGGTCACAAAAGTGAGAGTCCCTCGTACCGCAAAAAAAACCAAAAACACTAGAAGGAATCAATAGTAGAATAACTGAGGCAGAAGAACGGATAACTGGCCTGGAGACAGAAAGGTGGAATTCACTGCTGCAGAAAAGAATAAAGAAAAAAGAATGCAGAGAAAGGAAGACAGCTTAAGAGACCTCTGGGATAACATTAAATGCAACAAAATTTGCATTATAGGGATCCCAGAAGGTGAAGAGAGAGAGAGAGGACCCGAGAAAATATTTGAAGTGATTATAGTCGAAAACTTCCCTAACACGGGAAAGGAAATAGTAGCCACCCAAGTCCAGAAAGCACAGAGAGTCCCAGGCAGGATAAACCCAAGGAGAAAAATGCCGAGACACATAATAATCAAACTGACAAAAATTAAAGACAAAGAAAAATTATAGAAAGCACAAGGGAAAAATGACAACATACAAGGGAACTCCCATAAGGTTAACAGCTGATTTCTCAGCAGAAACTCTACAAACCAGGAGGGAGTTGGCTGATATATTTAAAGTGATGAAAGGGAAGAACCTACAACCAAAAGAACTCTACCCAGCAAGATCTCATTCAGATTCCATGGAGAAATCAAAAGCTTTACAGACAAGCAAAAGCTAAGAGAACTCAGCACCACCAAACCAGCTCTACAACAAATGCTAAAGGAACCTATCTAAGTGGGAAACACAACAGAAGAAAAGAATCTACAAAAACAAACACATAACAATTAAGAAAATAGTAATAGGAATATACATATCAATATTTACCTTAAATGTGAATGGATTAAATGCTCCAAACAAAAGACACAGTCTTGCTGAATGGATACAAAAACAAGATCCATATATATGCAGTCTATAAGAGACCCATTTCAGACCTAGGGAAACATACAGACTGAAAGTGAGGGGATGGAAAAGGATATTCCATGCAAATGAAAATCAAAAGAAAGCTGGAGTAGCAATACTCATATCAGATACAATAGACTTTAAAATAAAGAGTGTTACAAGAGACAAGGACGGACACTACATAATGATCAAGGAATCAATCCAAAAAGAAGACATAACAATTATAAATATATATGTACCCAACATAGGAGCACCTCAATACATAAGACAACTGCTAACAGCTATAAAAGACAAAATCGACAGTAACACAATAATAGCAGGGGACTTTAACACTTTACTTACACCAATGGAGATCATCCGGACAGAAAATTAATAAGGAAACACAAACTTTAAATGACACAAGAGACCAAATAGATTTAATTGATATTTATAGGACATCCCATCCAAAAACAGCAGATTACATGTTCTTCTCAACTTCACGCAGAACATTCTCCAGGATAGATCACATCTTGGGTCACAAACAAAGCCTCAGGAAATTTAATAAAACTGAAATCATATCAAGCATCTGTTCTGACCACAAGGTTATGAGATTAGAAATCAATTACAGGGAAAAAATATGTAAAAAACAGAAACACATGGAGACTCAACAATACGTCACTAAATAACCAAGACATCACTGAAGAAAGAAAAGAGGAAATCAAAAACAACCTAGAGACAAATGACAACAAAAACATGATGATCCAAAACCTATGGGATGCAGCAAAAGCAGTCCTAAGAGGGAAGTTTATAGCAATACAAGCCTACCTCAAGAAACCAGAAAACTCTCAAATAAACAATCTAACCTTACACCTAAAGGAATTAGAGAAAGAAGAAAGAAACCCAAAGTTAGTAGAAGGAAAGAAATCATAAAGATCAGAGCAGAAATAAATGAAATAGAAACAAAGAAAACAATAGCAAAGATCAATAAAACTAAAAGCTGGTTCTTTGAGAAGATAAACAAAAATGATAAATCGTTAGCCAGACTCAAGGAAAAGAGGGAGAGGACTCAAATCAATAAAATTAGAAGTGAAAAAGGAGAAGTTGCAACAGACACCACAGAAATACAAAGCATCCTAAGAGACTTCTACAAGCAACTCTATGCCAATCAAATGGACAACCTGGAAGAAATGGACAAATTCTTAGAAAGGTATAACCTTCCAAGACTGAAAGAGGAATAAATAGAAAATATGAATAGACCAATCACAAGTAATGAAATTGAAACGGTGATGACAAATCTTCCAACAAACAAAAGTCCAGAACCAGATGGCATCAGAGGTGAATTCTATCAAATATTTCGACAAGAGCTAACACCCAACCTTCTCAAACTCTTCAGAAATTTGCAGGGAAAGGAACACTCCCAAACTCATTCATATCACACTGATACCAAAACCAGACAATGATACTACAGAAAAAGAAAATTAGAGACCAATATCACTGATGAA
This sequence comes from Orcinus orca, assembly GCF_937001465.1. Lineage (NCBI taxonomy): Eukaryota > Metazoa > Chordata > Mammalia > Artiodactyla > Delphinidae > Orcinus > Orcinus orca. The sequence continues at coordinate 47,981,657 of NC_064561.1, read as the reverse complement.
TATAGATGTAAAAATCCTCAACAAAATACTAGCAAACAGAATTGAACAACACATTAAAAGGATCACACACCATGATCAGGTGGGGTCTATCCCAGGAACGCAAGGGTTCTTCAATATACACAAATCAATGTGATACACCATATTAACAAATTGTAGAATAAAAATATCATCTCAATAGAAGCAGGAAAAAATTTTGACAAAATTCAACACCGATTTATGATTAAAAATTCTCCAGAAAGTGAACATAGAGGGAATCTACCTCAACATAATAAAGGCCATATATGACAAACCCACAACAAACATCATTCTCCATGGTGAAAAACTACAAGAATTTCCTCTAAGATCAGGAACAAAACAAGGATGTCCACTCTCACCAGTATTATTCAACATAGTTTTGGAAGGCCTAGACACAGCAATCAGAGAAAAAAAGAAATAAAAGGAATACAAATTGGAAAAGAAGTAAAATTTTCACTGTTTGCAAATGACATGATACTACACATAGTGAATCTGAAAGATGACACTAGAAAATTACTAGAGCTAATCAATGAATTTGGTAAAGTTGCAGGATACAAAATTAATGCACAGAAATCTCTTGCATTCCTCTACACTAACAATGAAAGATGAGAAAGAGAAATTAAGGAAACAATCCCATACACCATTGCAACAGAAAGAATAACATATGTAGGAATGAACCTACCTAAGGAGGTGAAAGTCCTATACTCAGAAAACTATAACACAGTGCTGAAAGAAATCAAAGATTACATAAACAGATGGGAGTATTAACCATATGCTTGGATTAGAAGCATCAATATTGTGAAAATGACTATACTACCCAAAGCAATCTACAGATTCAATGCAATCCCTATCAAATTATCAGTGGCATTTTCTACAGAACTAGAACAAAAAAACCTTAAAATGTGTATGGAGACACAAAACACCCCGAATAGCCAAATCAGTCTTGAGGGAAATTAAAAGAGCTGGAGGAATCAGACTTCCTGACTTCAGACTATACTACAAAGCTACAGTAATCAAGACTATATGGTACTGGCACCAAAACAGAAATATAGATCAACGGAACAGGATAGAAAACCCAGAGATAAACCTACATACCTATGGCTAACTCATCTATGACAAAGGAGGCAAGGATAAACAATGGAGAAAAGACAGTCTCTTCAGGAAGTGGTGCTGGGAAAACTGGACAGTTACACATAGAAGAATGAAATTAGAACATCCATAACACCATACACAAAAATAAACTCCAAATAGATTAGAGATCTAAATGTTAAGACCAGACGCTATTAAACTCTTAGAAGAAAACATAGGCAGAACACTCTATGACATAAATCACAGCAAGATCCTATTTGACCCACCTCCTAGAGAAATGGAAATAAAAACAAAAATAAACAAATGGGACCTAATGAAACTTAAAAGCTTTTGCACAGCAAAGAAACACATAAAGAAGACGAAAAGACAACCCTCAGAATGGGAGAAAATATTTTCAAATGAAGCAAATGACAAAGGATTAACCTCCAAAATTTACAAGCAGCTCATGTAGCTCAATATCACAAAAACAAACAACCCAATCCAGGAATGGACAGAAGACTTAAATAGACATTTCTCCAAACACGCTATACAGGTTGCCAACAAACACATGAAAAGATGCTGAACATCACTAATCATTACAGAAATGTAAATCAAAACTACAGTGAGGTATCACTCACAGCAGTCAGAATGGCAATCATCAAAAAATCTACAAAAAATAATTGCTGCAGAGGCATTTATTGGAGAAAAGGGAACACTCTTTCAGTGTTGGTGGGAATGTAAATTGATATAGCCATTAGGGAGAACGGTAGGGAGGTTCCTTAAAAAACTAAAAATAGAAGTATCATACGACCCAGCAATCCAACTCCTGGGCATTTACCCTGAGAGAAGCATAATTCAAAAACAGTTATGTTCAACAATGTTCATTGCAGCTCTATTTACAATAGCCAGGACATGGAAGCAACCTAAGTGTCCATCGACTGATGAATCGATAAAGAAGATCTGGCACATATATACAATGGAATATTACTCAGCCATAAAAGGAAACAAAACTGAGTTATTTGTAGTGAGATGGATGGACGTAGAGACTGTCCTACACAGTAAAGTAAGTCAGAAAGAGAAAAACAAATAGCGTGTGCTAACACAGATATATGGAGTCTAAAGAAAAAAAAAAGTTTATGAAGAACCTAGGGGTGGGACAGGATTAAGGACACAGACGTACAGAAAGGACTTGAGCACACGGGGAGGGGGAAGGGTAAGCTGGGACAAAGTGAGAGAGTGGCATGGACATATATACGTTACCAAATGTAACATCGATAGCTACTGGGAAGAAGCCACATAGCACAGGGAGATCAGCTCAGTGCTTTGTGAACACCTAAAGTGGTGGGATAGAGACAGTGAGAGAGAGATGCAAGAGGGAGGGGATATGGTGGTATATGTATAGCTGATTCACTTTGTTATACAGCAGAAACTAACACATCATTGTAAAGCAATTATACTCCAATAAAGTTGTAAAATGAAAAAAGAAAGAAAGCCCAGAGATAAACCTACATACCAATGGTCAATAATCTATGACACAGGAGGCAAGACCATACAATGGAGAAAAGACAGTCTCTTCAATCAGTGGTTCTGGGAAAAATGGGCAGCTACATGTAAAAGAATGAAATTAGAATACTCCCTAACACCATACAGAAAAATAAATTCAAAATGGATTAGAGACCTTAATGTAAGACCGGACAGTATAAAACTCTTAGAGGAAAAAATAGGAAGAATACTCTGACATAAATCACAACAAGATCTTTTTTGATCCACCTCCTAGAGTAATGCAATAAAAAAGAAAAATAAACAAATGGGAACTAATGAAACATAAAAGCTTTTGCAAAGCAAAGGAAAGTAAAAACAAGACGAAAAGACAACCCTCAGAATGGGAGAATATATTTGCAAATGAATCAACAGACAAAGGATTAATCTCCAATAATATATAAACAGCACATGCAGCTCAATATTAAAAAAACCAAACAACCCAATACAAAAATGGCAGAAGATCTAAATAGACATTGATTCCAAGAAGAGAGAGAGATGGCCAAGAAGCACACGGAAAGTTTCTCAACATCACTAATTATTAGAGAAATGCAAATCAAAACTACAAGGAGGTATCACCTCACACCTGTTAGAATGGACATCATCAGAAAATCTACAAACAATAAATGCTGGGGAGGGTGTGGAGAAAAGGAACCCTCTTCCACTATTGGTGGGAATGTAAATTGATACAGTCAATATGGAGAACAATATGGAGGTTCCTTAAAAAACTAAAAATAGAATTACCATATGATCCAGCAATCCCACTACTGGGCATATACCCAGAGAAAAACATAAATCAAAAAGACACATTCACCACAATGTTCATTGCAGCACTATTTACAATAGTCAGGTAATGGGAGCAACTTAAATGCACACAGGCAGACGAATGGATAAAGATGTGGTACATATATAACATGGAATGTTACTCAGCCATAAAAAGGAATGAAATTGGGTCATTTGTACAGACGTCGATGGACCTAGAGATTGTCACACAGAGTGAAATAAGACAGAAAGAGAAAAAGAAATATTGTATATTAATGCATATATGTGGAACCAAGAAAAATGGAACAGATGAACTGGTTTGCAGGGCAGAAATAGAGACACAGATGTAGAGAACAAACGTATGGACACCAAGGGGGGAAAGCCGTGGGGGGGTAGTGCTGGGATGAATTGGGAGTTTGGGATTGACTTATATACACCCATATGTATAAAATCGATAACCAGAAAGAACCTGCTGTATAATAATAAAATTAAAAATTAAAAAAATAAATAAACATACAAAAAGTAAAACAGAAAAATAGTTCTTCCATTCCCATACATGTATTTATATGAATGAATTATGTCCATGCTTCTATCTATAAATACGATAAAGAGGAATAAAACCTACATTGAACCCAAAAAGAAAAAAAAAAAGCAGAACCCACCAGTTATAAACAGGAAAACCCTATCAGGGCACTTGCTCCAAAGGTAAAGAATCCTGAAGTTGGTCAGAGGTGGGTAATCGTCTCCCAAGAAGCCAGCAGCGCCCCCCCCTGCAAGGAGTGTCCTCATTGCAAAGCTGGGGGACTGTGCTGAGGCATCTCTGAGTAAACGTGAGCTGAGCTCCAGGCCAGCTGCTGCTGAACTGTTCCCACAGTTCCCAGGTAAAACACCTGAATCTGTGCAAGGACTTGAAAGCCTAGACGAAGGGCCATGGAGCCACACCAGCGACAGCACCCAGGCCGACTTAGTGCCTACAGGCCAACCAGGATGGTCCCGGCCCCGGGCGCACTTCTGGAAGCTTTCCATTTCCCTGCCTGAGATACCCCTCCTGTCCCAGCCCCCACTGCTTTTTTCCTTACTCACCTCTGCCTGGGGAGAAATTCCAGCAGCAGATATGGGTGACACATCCTCTTCTTTAGCAGTTGGCAGCTTGGCAACTCCTGCAGAAAGCCCAGCAGAGCCCCACTCACACCGGGCCACCCTAAAAACCGTGGCCCCTCACTCCCTCCCACCAGCCCAGCCCCGACACTGCTGACGGGGCAGAGAATATGGCGGCAGACACAACTGAAGGGGCTCTTGCTGCCTGGAGCCGTGTTTATATTGACCTCAAACCAGGCACACCTGGAGAGGGCTGGCCGGCACGGTCAGGCTGCCCAGGTCAGCCAATCCTCGCCCCTCTGGGGCTCACAGCAGCAGAAAATGGACCTTGATGAACCGACCAGGTCCAAGGAACAGGTGTGGGCTCCTGAGAGTCAGGATAGACAAGGGGCTGCAGCTCTGGCTTGTTTTCTAATCATTTTATCTGGCCCATGAGTGGGAAACAACTTCAAGAAGACCCTCTCCTAATGAGAGGAACCCAGTAGTCAGGGAGACGAGGGGTGGTGGGTGGAAACAGAGGCCTGGTGCCCTGGCTGCAGTGGAAGTCTCTGGAAGACCAGGTGGAGGGAGGCCGCACAGAGTGACGCCCAGTGTCACAGACCTGTTGGAGCTGCTGTTTGTTAGTTCAAGTCGTGCTCTGAGGTGCTCTGTGTCAGCCCTGAGCGACAGGTGAGCTGGGGGTGCTCTGCAATGGGGGCTATGTGCACGGTTCCTGTGTGCTCAGTCTTGCTGGGTACCTGCACAGCTGAGCTCCATATCCTGGGAGGGACCTGACCACGAGAGCCCCATGGGCTGCTGGGTATCTGCACAGGTGAGCTCCATATCCTGGGAGGGGCCTGACCATGAGAGCCCCGTGGCCTGCTGGGTACCTGCCCAGGTGAGCTCCAAAACCTGGGAGGGGCCTGACCACAAGAGCCCCGTGAGCTGCTGGGTACCTGCCCAGGTGAGCTCCAAATCCTGGGAGCGGCCTGACCATGAGAGCCCTGTGGGCTACTGGGTACTTGGTAAAGGATGTCAGGTCAGTGAAGCACCTGAGAATATACATCCAGTAGTTCCTAATTCCTACACACTGATGGTCATTCTACCATCCACCAGGACATGGTATTCTGTATTAGACTTAGATGATGTCTTCTTCTGTATTCCATTAGTCCCAGAGTCACAAGAAATTTTGAAGTAGCGAGGAGTCCAGCCGGTCTTATTGGCCACCGTCACTGCAGTGTCTGTAGGTTTTTCTATGGTGACAGTGTGATATACGGTTCCCCCGCCAAGGTACGGGTTAGGATCAGGGTACGGGTTAGGGTATGATTTAGGGTTAGGGTTATGGTTAGGATTAGCGTTAGGGAATGGATACAGCTTATGGTACCAGTTAGTGTACGACAACGGGTTTGGTTAGAATCCATGTTAGGGTGTGGGTTAGTGTTAGTATACGGGTTAGGATTAGGTTGTGGGTTAGGGGACGGTTTAGGGTTAGGTTTAGCATTAGGGAAAGGGTACGGATTAGGTCACTGTCTAGGGTACGACAACGGTTTAGGGTACCTGTTAGGGCTAGTGTTACTGTTAGTGTACGTGTTACTATTAGGACTTGGGTAAGTATAAGGTTTAGGGTTAGGGTTAGGGTACGTGTTAGTGTTAGTGTATGGGTTATTATTATGGCACAGCTCAGTGTAAGGGTTAGGGTTAGGGTTAGGGAACGGGTACGGTTTTGGTTACAGTTTAGTGTATGACAACATCACCCTTTGGGGGTTTATCCAGGCACATTCACCTCTAGTGTATAAAAGAGGAACACCACTGGCAAGAAGGTCTGTTTCCCTGCTTACCAGAATGGGGAAAGCAGAAATGCTGCCGCCAAATGGCCGTTGCCTGCAACAGCAGCTTTACAACCTGTGCTAATCGGCATTTCATATGCACAAGTACTGGAGGGCTGTAAATGAAACCTGTCCTCAAAATGTCTTCAGGGAGGTAATGGCCAAAATATTTCAAAATGTGGCACATATTTCAAGAAAACCATTTGAAGAGGTAAGCTGTACTCACAGTTTGAAGAAAAAAAAGGACATGCCTGAAAGCTAAATTTCAAGGCATTATGAGACACATGCAAATCCAACCACAAAGAGGTATCAGCTCACAGCAGTCAGAATAAAAATTAGTAGAAAAACTACAAACAATAAATGCTGAAGGGGTTATGGAGAAGTGCATACCCTCAACTTTAAATGGGACGTAACCTGGTAAGAGCCATTAATGGAACAGAATGGAGGTGCCTTTACAAGGTAAACAATTGCCTACCATATGATCCAGCAGGCCCACTACTTGGTCTAAAACCGAAGATGACAGAATTGGAAAGACACAGGCAGGCAAATGTGCACTGCAGCAGTATTACAATAGTCAAGACATGGAAGCAACCAAAAATTCCATCAACAGATGAGTGGACAAAGAAGAACTGGTACATGCACAGACCGAATATTAGCCAAGGAAAAAAACGACACAATGCCATTTGCAACACCGTAGATGAGTCTAGAAGTAATCACACAACTTGTCGTAAGTCAGAAAGTGAAAGACACATATACTATGTTATCACTTATAGGTGTCACCTAAAAATTGACACCAGTGAAGATATTTCCACAGAGAAAGGCAATCACAGATTTATTAAACAAACTTATGATTCACCAATGGAAAGGTGTGAGGATTGGATACATTAAGATATCGGGGTTAACAGAGCTATACAAACACAGGTGAAGTATATAGTCACCAAAGACCTACAGAATACCAAGAGAAGACTACTCAACATTGTGTCGTAACCTACATGGGAAAAGGATCCAAAGAACAATAGATATATGTGTAAAACAACCACATCTTGCACATCTAGAAGAAGCAAAACATTGTAATCACACTTGCTGTGATAAAAAATGAAAATTAAATTTAAAAACGAAGAATTAGTGGGATATAAAGTTAAGGGGCTTTTTCCTGGCACATTCCATTCTAATTTACAACCTAGAACACGACTTTCATTAAGGCTCTGTTGCCCTAATAACCAGATTTGTTAAAGGAGAACTGTGCCTCTTTGTGGCCGTTTCACACAGCAGCAGCTCTAAACCCAGCGATAATGGTTACTTGATATTCAAAATAATTCCAGGCTTGTAAATGACACCTGCCCTCTAAACAAATCCGTGGTCACTAAATCGAGCAAAAATCTCAAAAGACGTGCATAGTTCAAAACGACAATTTAAAGAGGCATATTTTACGCACATTTTGTATTCTTTCCTTTTCTCTCTTTTTTTTTGTTAAAAAAAAGGGCAAGGAAACATGCTCAACATCAGGAATTAATAAAGCCATGCAAATCCAGTCTAGAACACGTTCACCTCACAGCCGTCAGAATGATCACCAGCAAAAAAGTCTACAACTTATAAATGTTGAAGGGGCTTTAGAGAACTGTGTACCCTCTAGCTGCTGGTGGGATGTCACCTGGTAAAAGACAGTACTGAAAAGAGAATGGAGGTGTGTTTAAAGGTAAAAATTGAGCTACCATGTGATCCGGTAGGATCACTGATGGGCCTATCACCTGAGTAGACCAGAATCAAAGAGACACAGGCTGGCAATCCTGCACTGCAGCAACACGTACCATAGCCAAGACTTGGAAGAAACCAAAATGTCCATCAACAGAAAAAATGCACCAAGAAGAAGTGGTCCGTGTACACAATGGAATATTAGCCATGGAAAAGCATGGAACAGTGCCATTGGCACCACCATAGAAGGATCTAGAGATAATCACCCACCTTGAAGTAAGAAAGAAACCAAAACACAGATATCCTATGACATCAATTATAGGTGTTACCTAAAAATTGATACCCATGAAATACTTTCCAAGAGAAGGACACTCATAGATTCAGAAAACCAAATTATGTTTAACCAAATGGAAAGGTGTAAGGAAGGCATGAATTAGGATATGGGGATTAACACACATGTACTAATACACATGAAATATATAATCACCAAATACCTACGGAATACCAAGAGAGGTCTACTCAACATTCTGTGATAACCTACATGGGAAAGGATCCAAAGATGAATAGATCGATACATACATAAAATGAACCAGATTCTGTACACCTAGAACACACACAACATTTTTATCAAATTTACTCTGATACTAAATAAAAATTAAATTTAAAAAACAAACAAGGAGTAAGGAGATACAAGCTGTTGGGGGTTTGCCCTGGCACATTCCACCCTAATTTGCAGCCTACTAACAGGATTTCCAGGAAGACTCTGTTGCTCGAAAACCCAGAGTTGGAAATATAGAAATGCTGCCACCTTGTGGCCGTTTGCGGCAAGAACGGCTTTAAACCCACTGCTAATGGTCAGTTAACATTCACAGACTCAGGGCTGTAAAGGACACCTGCCCTCAAAAAATGTCCTGAGCTAGGGAATGACCAAAAATATTCAAGACATGCAAATGTTTAAAGGAGATAGTATGAAGAGATAAGTTTGCACACTCTTCTTCAAAAGAAAGGAAAATGGATAAAAGCTCAACATCAGGAATTATTAGACTCATGCAAATCTAATCTACAAAAAGGTTTCAACTCACACACGTCAACTACCATCAGCAAAACGTCTACAAACAACACATGCTGAAAGGGTTTTAGAGAACTGTGTACTCTCTAGCTGCTGGTGAGATGTAAAGTGGTTACAGCCAATAATGAGAACAGAAAGGACCTCATTTAAAAGTAAAAACTGGGGCTTCCCTGGTGGTGCAGTGGTTGAGAGTCCACCTTCCGATGCAGGGGACACGGGTTCGTGCCCCAGTCCGGGAAGATCCCACATGCCGCAGAGTGGCTAGGCCCGTGAGGCATAACCGCTGAGCATGCGCGTCCGGAGCCTGTGCTCCACAACGGGAAAGGCCGCAACAGTGAGAGGCCATTGTACCACACAAAAAAAAGAAATGTAAAACCGAGCCACCATTCCATCCAGCAGGGCCAATGTTGGGCCTCTCACCTGAGAAGACCAGAATCGAGAAGACAGAGGCTGCAACAGCTGCACTGCAGCCACTTTCACAATAGCCAAGATACGGAAGCAACCAAAATGTCCATCAACAGATGAATTGATAAAGAAGAAGTGGTCCATGTACACAATGGAATATTAACCTTGGAAAACAATGAAACACTGCTCTTTGAGACACCATAGATGAGCCTAGAGATCATCACAGAATGTGAGGTAAGTCGGAAAGCAAAATACATATCCTATGATATCACTTATAGGCGTTATCTAACAACTGACCCAAACGAACATATTTCCACAGAGAAAGACACTCACAGACTTAGAAAACAAATTATGCGTATCTAAAAGGAAAGGTGGAGGGAATGGATAAATTAAGACCAGGTTTACCATACGTGTACAAATGCGTATTAAATACATATGTCAAAAAGACCGGCCATATAGAAACGGAGGTCTACGGGACACTCTTCAATAATTTACATGGGAGGAGGATCTGCACATCTATATCTATATATCTATATCTATATCTATATATCTATATATATACACATATACATATATATAAATATAATGTACAAACGAACCAGATTGTGTCACCTAGGACAAACAATATTCTAATCATTACCCTGATTAAAAAAATTCAAACAATGAACAAGAAGTAATGTGACATAAACTTATGGGTTTTTTTTCCTGGCACATTGCGTTCTAATTTACAACCTGGTAACATGGCTTCCAGAAAGGATCTGCTGCCCTAGTAACCGGATTTGTGGATGGAGAAATGCTGCAGACTAGAGGCCGTTTCCCACAACAGCAGCTTTAACACCAGTGCTAAGGGTCACTAAATATTCACACTCATTGCAGTCCTGTAAATGACACCTACCCTCAAAAAACATCCTGGCATCGAAAATCGACCAAAAAAATCAAGAGGGCAACCTTCCAAGAAGACAATTTCAAGAGGTTTATTGTACTCACAGTTTTTTTCTGTTTTTGTTTAACAGAAAGAAAACAAAGCATGGAAAAATGCTGAACATTAGGAATTATTAAAGACATGCAAATCCAAATTACAAAAACCTATCAGCTCACACCAGTCAAAATAGTCATCAGCAAAAGTTCTGCAAACAATAAATGCTGAAGGGGTTGTGGAGAAATGCGTACCCTCAGTTCTAAGTGGGACGTGGTAAGAGCCACTAATGAAAACACAATGTAGCTGCCTCGAAAGGTAAACATTGACCTACCATTCAATCAAGCATACCCGTGCTGGGCCTATCGCCTGAGAGGATGAGAATCAAAAAGACACAGGCTGGCAATCCTGCACTCCAGCCATATTTAACACTGCCAGCACTTTGAAGCAATGAAAATGTCCATCAACAGAGGAATGCACAAAGAAGAAGTGGTCCATGTACAGAATGGAATATTACGGCAATAAAAAAGGTAAATTCAATTTAAAAAACAAACATAAGTAAGGAGACATCAGCTTTTGTGGGTTTATGCGGGGACACTCCACTTTAAATTATAATCAAGGAACACCACTGGCAGGAAGGTCTGTTCCCCTAGTTACCAGAGTGGGGAAAGCAGAAATGCTGCCACCCTCTGGCCGTTACCTGCAACAGCAGCTTTAAAACCTGTACTAATAGTCACTTCATATGCACAAGTACTGGAGGGCTGTAAATGAAACCTGCCCTCAAAATGTCTTGAGGGGTATAATGGCCAAAATAATTCAAAATGTGGCACATACTTCAAGAAAACAATTTGAAGATGTAAGCTGTACTCACAGTTTGAAGACAAAAAGGACATGCCTGAAAGTTCAATTTCAGGGGATTATGAGACGCGTGCAAGTCCAACTACAAAGAGGTATCAGCTCACACCAGTCAGAATAACCATCAGCAAAAAAACTACAAACAATAAATGCTGAAGTGGTTGTGGAGAAGTGCGTACCCTCAACTTTAAGAGGGACTTAACCTGGTAAGAGCCACTAATGAGAACAGAATGGAGGTGCCGTTACAAGGTAAACATTGAGCTACAATATGATCCAGGAGGTCCAGTCCTGGGTCTATAACATAAGAAGACAGAATTAGAAAGACACTGGAGGGCAAATCTGCATTGCAGCAGTATTACAATAGCCAAGACATGGAAGCAAACACAAAGTCCATCAACAGATGAGTGGGTAAAGAAGAACTGGTACACATACAGATGGAATATTAGCCAAGGAAAAAAAATAGCACAATGCCATTTGCAGCACCATAGATGAGTCTAGAGGTCATCAAGCAACTTGTAGTAAGTCAGAAAGCAAAAGACACATATCCTATGATATCACTTAGAGGTGTTACCTAAAAATTGATAACAGTGAAGATATTTCCACAGAGAAAGGCAATCACAGATTCATTAAACAAACTTACGGTTCACCAAAGGAAAGGTGTGAGACTGTATATATTAGGATATTGGGTTTAACAGAGATATACAAACATAGGTGAAATATATAATCACCAAACACCTATGGAACACCAAGAGAAGACTACTCAACATTATGTCATAACCTACATGGGAAAAGGATCCGAAGAAGAATAGATATATGTATATGTGTAAAAGGACCACATCTCACACACCTAGCACAAGCAAAACATTGTTATCAAAGTTGCTGTGATAAAAAATTAAAAAAATGAATAAGAAGTAGTGAGACATAAACTTAATGGGCTTTTTCCTGGCACACTGCATTCTAATTTACAACCTACAACACGACTTCCATTGAGGCTCTGTTGCCCTAGTAACCAGATTTTGTAAAGGAGAACTGCTACCGCCTTGTGAACATTTCTCAAAACAGCAGCTTTAAACACAGCTCTAGAGCGGAGGGGAAGATGGTGGAAGAGTAAGACGCGGCGATCAACTTCCTCCCCACAGATACACCAGAAATACATCTACACGTGGAACAACTCCTACAGAACACCTACTGAATGCTGGCAGAAGACCTCAGACCTCCCAAAAGGCAAGAAACTCCCCATGTACCTGGGTAGGGCAAAAGAAAAAAAGAAAAAACAGAGACAAAAGAATAGGGACGGGACCTGCACCAGTGGGAGGGAGCTGTGAAGGAGGAAAGGCTTCCGCAAACTAGCAAACCCCTTCGCAGGCGGAAACTACAGGTGGTGGAAGGGGGAGTGTCACAGCTGTGGAGGAAAGCACAGCAACGGGGTGAGGAGGGAAAAGCGGGGAGATTCCCGCACAGAGAATCGCTGCCGACCGGCGCTCGCCAGCCCGAGAGGCTTGTCTGCTCACCTGCAGGGGCGGGCGGGGCTGCGAGCTGAGGCGCGGGCTTTGGTCAGAGCGCAGGGAGAGAAATGGTGTTGGTTGTGTGAACACAGCCTGTTGGGTTTAGTGCACCATGGCTAGCTGGGAGGGAGTCCGGGAAAATGTCTGGAGCTGCCGAAGAAGCAAGAGACTTTTTCTTCCCTCTTTGTTTCCTGGTACATGAGGAGACGGGATTAAGAGCGCTGCTTAAAGGAACTCCAGAGACCAGCGCGAGCCGTGGCTAAAAACACGGACCCCAGAGATGGGCACGAGTCGTGGCTAAAAGCATGGACCCCTGAGATGGGCGTGAGCCGTGGCTAAAAGCGCAGATCCCAGAGGCAGGTGTGAGCCACGGCTGAAAGCACGGATCCCAGAGATGGGAGGAAGACGCTAAGGCTGCTGCTGCCGCCACCAAGGGGCCTCTGTGCGAGCACAAGTCACTATCCACACCTCCCTTCCGGGGAGCCTGTGCAGCCCACGACTGCCAGGTTCCCGGGATCCAGAGACAAGTTCCCTGGGAGAACGCACGGCGGGCCTCAGGCTGGTGCAACGTCACGCCGGCCTCTGCTGCTGCAGGCTCGCCTCGCATTCCACGTCCCTCCCTCCCCTCAGCCTGAGTGAGCCCCTGAATCAGCAGCTCCTTTAACCCCATCCTGTCTGAGCAAAAAACAGAAGCCCTCCAGCGACCTACACGCAGAGGCGGAGCCAATTCCAAAGCTGAGCCACTGGGAGCTGTGAGAACAAAGAAGAGAAAGGGAAATCTCTCCCAGCAGCCTCAGAAGCAGCGGATTAAAGCTGCTTGATGTACCCTGCATCTGTGGAAGACATGAATAGACAACGAATCATCCCAAATTGACGAGGTAGACTTTGAGAGCAAGATTTATGATTTTTTTCCCCTTTTACTCTTTTTGTGAGTGTGTATGTGTATGCTTCGGTATGAGATTTTGCTGTACTGCTTTGCTTCCACCATTTGTCCTACGGTTCTATCCATTCGTTTTGTTTCTTTTTAATGTATTTTCTTAATTATTATATTTTAATTTAATAACTTTATTATATTTTACTTTATTTTATTTTACTTTATCTTCTTTCTTTCTTTGTTTCCTTCCTTCCTTCCCTCCTTCCTTCCTTCCTTTCTCCCACCGCCCTCCCTCTCTCCCTCCCCCCTCCTTTCTTTCTTTCCTTCTTTTCTTCTTTCTTTCTTTCATCCATCCTTCCTTCCTTCCTTCCTTCCTTCCTTCCTTCCTTCCCTTCTTTCTTTCTTTCTTCCTACTTCTACTGACTCTTTCTCTCTAATTTTTCTCCCTTTTATTCTGAGCTGTGTGGATGAAAGGCTTTTGGTGCTGCAGCCAGGAGTCAGTGCTGTGCCTCTGAGGTGGGAGAGCCAACTTCAGGACACTGGTCAACAAGAAACCTCCCAGCTCCACATAATATCAAATGGCAAAAATCTCCCAGAGATCTCCATCTCAATGCCAGCACCCAGCTGCACTCAACGAACAGCAAGTTACAGTGCTGGACACCCTATGCCAAACAACTAGCAAACAGGGACACAACCCCACCCATTAGCAGAGAGGCTGCCTAAAATCATAATAAGTCCACAGACACCCCAAAATACCACCAGACATGGACCTGCCCACCAGAGAGACAAGATCCAGCTTCATCCACCAGAATACAGGCACTAGTCCCCTCCACCAAGAAGCCTACACAACTCACTGAACCAACCTTAGCCACTGGGGACAGACACCAAAAACAACAGGAACTACGAACCCACAGCCTGCAAAAAGGAGACCCCAAACACAGTAAGGTAAGCAAAATGAGAAGACAGAAAAACACACCGCAGATGAAGGAGCAAGAAAAAAATGCACCAGACCTAACAAATGAAGAGGAAATAGGCAGTCTACCTGAAAAAGAATTCAGAATAATGATAGTAAACGTGATCCAAAATCTTGGAAATAGAATAGACAAAATGCAAGAAACATTTAACAAGGACATAGAAGAACTTAAGATGAAACAAACAGTGATGAACAGCACAATAAATGAAATGAAAACTACTCTAGATGGGGTCAAAAGCAGAATAACTGAGGCAGAAGGACGAATAAGTGACCTGGAAGATAAAATAGTGGAAAAAACTACTGCAGAGCAGAATAAAGAAAAAATGATGAAAAGAACTGAGGACAGTCTCAGAGACCTCTGGGACAACATTAAACGCACCAACCTTCGAATTATAGGGGTTCCAGAAGAAGAAGAGAAAAAGAAAGGGACTGAGAAAATATTTGAAGAGATTGTAGTTGAAAACTTCCCTAATATGGGAAAGGAAATAGTTAATCAAGTCCAGGAAGCACAGAGAGTCCCATACAGGATATATCCAAGGAGAAATACGCCAAGACACACATTAATCAAACTGTCAAAAGTTAAATACAAAGAAAGCATATTAAAAGCAGCAAGGGAAAAACAACAAATAAGACACAAGGGAATCCCCATTAGGTTAACAGCTGATCTCTCAGCAGAAACTCTGCAAGCCAGAAGGAAGTGGCAGGACATACTGAAAGTGATGAAAGAGAAAAACCTGCAACCAAGATTACTCTACCCAGCAAGGATCTCATTCAGATTTGACGGAGAAATTAAAACCTTTACAGACAAGCAAACGCTGAAAGAGTTCAGCACCACCAAACCAGCATTACGACAAATGCTAAAGGAACTTCTCTAGGCAAGAAACACAAGAGAAGGAAAAGACCTACAATAACGAACCCAAAACAATTTAGAAAATGGGAATACGAACATACATATCGATAATTACCTTAAATGTAAATGGACTAAATGCTCCCACCAAAAGACACAGATTGGCTGAATGGATACAAAAACAAGACCCTTATATATGCTGTCTACAAGGGACCCACTTCAGACCTAGAGACACATACAGACTGAAAGTAAGGGGATGGAAAATGATAATCCATGCAAATGGAAACCAAAAGAAAGCTGGAGTAGCAATTTTCATATCAGACAAAATAGACTTTAAAATAAAGACTACTAGAAGAGACAAAGAAGGACACTACATAATGATCAAGGGATCGATCCAAGAAGAAGATATAACAATTGTAAATATTTATGCACCCAACATAGGAGCACCTCAATACATAAGGCAAATACTAACAGCCATAAAAGGGGAAATCGACAGTAACACATTCATAGTAGGGGACTTTAACACCCCACTTTCACCAATGGACAGATCATCCAAAATGAAAATAAATAAGGAAACACAAGCTTTAAATGATACATTAAACAAGATGGACTTAATTGATATTTATAGGACACTCCATCCAAAAACAACAGAATACACATTTTTCTCAAGTGCTCATGGAACATTCCCCGGGATAGATCATATCTTGGGTCACAAATCAAGCCTTGGTAAATTTAAGAAAATTGAAATTACATCAAGTATCTTTTCCGACCACAACGCCATAAAACTAGATATCTATTACAGGAAAAGATCTGTAAAAAATACAAACACATGGAGGCTAAACAATACACTATTTAATAGTGAAGTGATCACTGAAGAAATCAAAGAGGAAAAAACAAAATACCTAGAAACAAATGACAATGGAGACACGACGACCCAAAACCTATGGGTTGCAGCAAAAGCAGTTCTAAGAGGGAAGTTTATAGCAATACAAGCCCACCTTAAGAAACAGTAAACATCTCGAATAAAAAACTTAATCTTGCACCTGAAGCAATTAGAGAAAGAACAAAAAACCCCCAAAGTTAGCAGAAGGAAAGAATCATAAAAATCAGATCAGAAATAAATGAAAAAGAAATGAAGGAAACAATAACAAAGATCAGTAAAACTAAAAGCTGGTTCTTTGAGAAGATAAACAAAATAGATAAACCATTAGCCAGACTCATCACGAAAAAAGGAAGAAGACTCAAATCAATAGAATTATAAATGAAAAAGGAGAAGTAACAACTGACACTGCAGAAATACAAAAGATCATGAGAGATTACTACAAGCAACGCTATGCCAATAAAATGGACAAGCTGGAAGAAATGGACAAATTCTTAGAAATGCACAACCTGCCAAGACTGAATCAGGAAGAAATAGAAAATATGAACAGACCAATCACAAGCACTGAAATTGAAACTGTGATTAAAAATCTTCCAACAAACAAAAGCCCAGGACCAGATGGCTTCACAGGCGAATTCTATCAAACATTTAGAGAAGAGCTATCACCTATCCTTCTCAAACTCTTCCAAAATATAGCGGAGGGAGGAACACTCCCAAATTCATTCTACGAGGCCACCATCACCTTGATACCAAAACCACACAAGGATGTCACAAAGAAAGAAAACTACAGGCCAATATCACTGATGAACATAGATGCAAAAATCCTCAACAAAATACTAGCAAACAGAATCCAACAGCACATTAAAAGGATCATACACCATGATCAAGTGGGGTTTATTCCAGGAATGCAAGGATTCTTCAATATACGCAAATCAATGTGATAAACCGTATTAACAAATTGAAGGAGAAAAATCGTATGATCATCTCAATAGATACAGAGAAAGCTTTTGACAAAATTCAACACCCATTTATAACAACCCTGCAGAAAGTAGGCATAGAAGGAACTTTCCTCAACATAATAAAGGCCATATATGACAAACCCAGAGCCAACATCATCCTCAATGATGAAAAACTGAAAGCATTTACACGAAGATCAGGGAAAAGACAAGGTTGCCCACTCTCACCACTCTTATTCAATATAGTATTGGAAGTTATAGCCACAGCAATCAGAGAAGAAAAGGAAAGAAAAGGAATCCAAACCGGAAAAGAAGAAGTAAAGCTGTCACTGTTTGCAGATGGCATGATACTATACATACAGAATCCTAAAGATGCTACCAGAAAACTACTAGAGCTAATCAATGAATTTGGTAAAGTTGCAGGATACAAAATTAATGCATAGAAATCTCTTGCATTCCTATACACTAAGGATGAAAAATCTGAAAGTGAAATCAAGAAAACACTCCCATTTACCACTGCAACAAAAAGAATGAAATATCTAGGAATAAACCTACCTAAGGAGACAAAAGAACTGTATGCAGAAAATTATAAGACACTGATGAAAGAAATTAAAGATGATATAAATAGATGGAGAGATATACCATGTTCTTGGATTGGAAGAATCAACATTGTGAAAATGACTCTACTACCCAAAGCAATCTACAGATTCAATGCAATCCCTATCAAACTACCACTGGCATTTTTCACAGAACTAGAACAAAATGTTTCACAATTTGTATGGAAACACAAAATACCCCGAATAGCCAAAGCAATCTTGAGAACGAAAAACGAAGCTGGAGGAATCAGCCTCCCTGACTTCAGACTATATGACAAAGCTACAGTAATCAAGACAGTATGGTACTGGCACAAAAAGAGAAAGCTAGATCAATGGAACAGGATAGAAAGCCCAAAGATAAACCCACACACATATGGTCACCTTATCTTTGATCAAGGAGGCAGGAATGTACAGTGGAGAAAGGACAGCCTCTTCAATAAGTGGTGCTGGGGAAACGGGAGGGTTACATGTAAAAGTATGAGATTAGATCACTCCCTAACACCATACACAAAAATAAGCTCAAAATGGATTAAGGACCTAAATGTAAGGCCAGAATCTATCAAACTCTTAGAGGAAATCATAGGCAGAACACTCTATGACATAAATCACAGCAAGATTCTTTTTGACCCACCGCCTAGAGAAATGGAATTAAAAACAAAAATAAACAAATGGGACCTAATGAAACATCAGAGCTTTTGCACAGCAAAGGAAACCATAAACAAGACCAAAAGGCAACCCTCAGAATGGGAGAAAATATTTGCAAATGAAGCAACTGACAAAGGATTAATTCCCCAAAATTAAAAGCAGCTCATTCAGCTCAAGAACAATAAAAAAACAACCCAATCCAAAAATGGGCAGAATACCTAAATAGACATTTCTCCAAAGAAGATATACAGACTGCCAACAAACACATGAAAGAATGCTCAACATCATTAATCATTAGGGAAATACAAATCAAAACTACAATGAGATATCATCTCACACCAGTCAGAATGGCCATCATCAAAAAATCTAGAAACAATAAATGCTGGAGAGAGTGTGGAGAAAAGGGAACACTCCTTCACTGCTGGTGGGAATGTGAATTGGGACAGCCACTATGGAGAACAGTATGGAGGTTCCTTAAAAAACAACAAATAGACCTACCATATGACCCAGCGATCCCACTACTGGGCATATACCCTGAGAAAACCGTAATCCAAAAAGAGTCATGTACCAAAATGTTCATTGCAGCTCTATTTAAAATAGCCCGGTGATGGAAACAACCTAAGTGCGCATCATCAGATGAATGGATAAAGAAGATGTGACACATATATACAATGGAATATTACTCAGCCATAAACAGAAACGAAATTGAGCTATTTGTAATGAGGTGGATAGACCTAAATCTGTCATACAGAGTGAAGTAAGTCAGAAAGAGAAAGACAAATACCGTGTGCTAACAAATATATATGGAATTTAAGGAAAAAAATGCCATGAAGAAACGAGGGGTAAGACAGGAATAAATACACAGACCTACTGGAGAACAGACTTGAAGATACGGGGAGGGGGGAGGGGGAGCTGTGACAAAGCGAGAGAGAGGCATGGACATATATACACTATCAAACGTAAGATAGATAGCTAGTGGGAAGCAGCTGCATAGAACAGGTATATCAGCTCCAGGCTTTGTGACCGCCTGGAGGGGTGGGATAGGGAGGGTGAGAGGGAGGGAGATGCAAGAGGGAAGAGATATGGGAACATATGTATATGTATAACTGATTCACTTTGTTATAAACAGAAACTAACACACCATTCTAAAGCAATTATACCCCAAAAACGGTGTTAAAAAAAAAAACACAGCGCTAATGCTCACTTGATATTCTAAATAATTGCAGGCCTGTAAATGACACCTGGCCTCTAAACAAATCCTTGGGTCGTAAATCCAGCAAAAAACTCAAAAGATGTGCACATTTTAAAATGACAAAAGACATGCACATTTTAAAACGACAATTTCAAGAGGCATATTTTTCGCTCCTTTTGTCTTCTCTTTTTTTTTCTTTCTGTCTTTTTTTTTGTTAAAAAAAGAGCAAGGAAAACGGCTCAACATCAGTAACTAATAAAGCCATACAAATCCAGTCTACAAAAATATTCACCTCAGAGCTGTCAGAATGATCGTCATCAAAATAGTCTACAGAGAATAAATGTTGAAGGGGTTTTAGAGAACTGTGTACCCTCTAGCTGCTGGTGGGATGTCACCTGGTAACAGCCAGTAGTGAGAACACAATGGAGGTGCGTTTAAAGGTAAAAATTGAGCTACTATGTGATCAGGTAGGCCCACTGATGGGCCTATCCGCTGAGTAGACCTGAATCAAAAAGACACAGGCTGGCAATCCTTCACTGCAGCAACATGTACCATAGCCAAGAGCTGGAAGAAACCAAAATGTCCATCAACAGAAAAATGCACCAAGAAGAAGTGGTCCATGTACACAATGGAATATTAGCCATGGAAAAGCATGGAACAATGCTGTTGGCACCACCATAGAAGGATCTAGAGATAATCACCCTACCTGAAGTAAGAAAGAAAACGAAAGACAGATATCCTATTACATCACTTATAGGTGTTACCTAAAAATTGATACCCATGAAATAATTTCCAAGAGAAGGACACTCATAGATTCAGAAAACCAAATTATGTTTAACCAAATGGAAAGGTGTAAGGAATGTATGAATTAGGATATGGGGGTTAACAGACATGTAGTAATACATATGAAATATATAATCACAAAATACCTATGGAATGCTAAAAGAGGTGTACTCAACACTCTGTAGTAACCTACACGGGAAAGGATCCAAAGATGAATAGATCAAGACATTGATATAATGAACCAGATTCCATACACCTAGAAAAAACACAGTATTTTTATCCAATTTGCTGTGATAATAAATAAAAATTAAATGTAAAAAACAAACAAGAAGGAAGGAGATATAAGCTCCTGGGAGTTTGCCGTGGCACATTCTGCTCTAATTTGCAGCTTACAAACACGATTTCCAGGAAACCTCTGTTGCCCAAAAACCCAGAGTTGGAAATGTAGAAATGCTGCCGCCTTGTGGCCGTTTCCCACAAGAGCGGCTTTAAAACCACAGCTAACGGTCACTTAACATTCACAAGGACTCAGGACAGTAAACGACAACTACCCTCAAAAATTCACAACTGGCAAAATTTTCAAGGAGATAGTAGGAAGAGGTAAATTTTACTCATTATTTTTCTAAAAACAAGGAAAATGGATAAAAGCTCAACAACATAAATTTTTAAACTCATGCAAATCTAGCCTACAAAAAGATTTCAACTCACACACGGCAACTACCATCAGCCAAAGGTCTACAAACAATAAATGCTGAAGGGGTTTTAGAGAACTGTGTACCCTCTAGCTGCTGGTGAGATGTAAAGTGGTAAGAGCCAATAGTGAGAACAGAAAGGAGCTGTGTTTAAAAGTAAAAATTGAGCCAGCATTCCATTCAGCAGGCCCACCGCTGAACCTCTCACCTGAAAATACCAGAGCCGAGAAGGCACAGACTGCAACAGCTTCACTGCAGGATTTTTCACAATAGCCAAGACACGGAAGCAACCAAAATGTCCATCAATGGATGAATGGATAAAGAAGTGGTCCATGTACATAATGGAATATGAGCCATGGAAAACAGTGAAACACTGCTCGTTGAGGCACCATTTATGAGCCTAGATATAATCTCAGAACATGCCGTAAGTCAGAAAGAAAAAGACATATAGTATGATATCACTTATAGGCGTTATCTAACAACTGACAAAAATGATAGCATTTTCACAGAGAAAGAAACTCACAGACTTAGAAAACAAACTATTCTTATGTAACTGGAAAGGTGGGCGGTATGGAAAATTAAGATTAGGGTTACCATATGTGTACATATACCTACTAAATACATTTATCAAAGAGACCGACCATATAGCAAGGGAGGTCAATGGAGCACTCTGCAATAATTTACATGGGAAGAGTATCTGTACATGAATATATTACATATATGTGTGTGTGTGTGTGTGTGTGTGTGTGTGTGTATGTAATGTACAAATGAACCAGATTGTATACACCTAGGACAAACAATATTCTAAATATTACCTCGATTTAAAAAGACTAAAAAATCGAACAAGAAATAATGGAATATTAACTTATGGGATTTTTTCTTAGCACATTCCATTCTAATTTACAACCTGGGAACACAACTTCCAGAAATGTTGTGCTGCCCTAGAAACCAGTTTTGGGAACGGAGAAATGCTGCCGCCTTGTGGCCGTTTCCCCCAACAGCACCTTTAAAGCCAGTAGTAGTGGTCACTAAATATTCACACTCATTACAAGCCTGTAAATGTCACCTGTTCTCAAAAAAATCCTGGGGTCAAAAATCGACGAAAAATTCAAAACAGGGCAGCCTTCCCAGAAGACCACTTCAAGTGGTTTATTGTACTCACAGTTTTTTTCTGTTTTCGTTTAACAGAAAGAAAACAAAGCATGGAAAAATGCTGAACATTAGGAATTATTAAAGACATGCAAATCCAAGTTACAAAAACCTATCAGCTCACACCAGTCATAATGGCCATCAGCAAAAATTCTGCAAACAATAAATGCTGAAGGGGTTGTGGAGAAATGCGCACCCTCGTTTCTAAGTGGGACATGGTAAGAACCAGTAATGAAAACACAAAGGAGGTGCCTTGATAAGGTAAATATTGAGCTACCATTCAATCAAGCATACCCACTGCTGGGCCTATCACTTGAGAGGATGAGAATCCAAAAGACACAGGGTGGCAATCCTGCACTCCAGCAATATTTACCACAGCCAACACTTGGAAGCAACAAAAATGTCTGTCAACAGAGGAAGGCACAAAGAAGAAGTGGTCCATGTACACAATGGAATATTACTCCAATAAAAAAAATATATAATTTCAATTTAGAAACCAAACGTAAGTTAGGAGACATCAGCTTTTGGGGGTTTGTCCGGGCACATTCCTCTCTAATATATAACCGACGAACACCACTGGCAGGAAGGACTCTTTCCGTAATTCCCAGAATTGGGAAAGGAGAAATGCTGCCGCCCAATGGCTGATACCTTCAACAGCAGCTTTAAAATCTGTGCTAATGGTCACTTCATATGCACAAGTACTGGAGGGCTGTAAATGAAACGAGCCCTGAAAATGTCTTCAGGGAGGTAATGGCCAAAATATTTCAAAATGTGACACATACTTCAAGAAAACCATTTGAAGAATTAAGCGCTACTCACAGCTTGAAAAAAAAAGAGGACATGCCTGAAAGTTCAATTTCAAGGGATTATGAGATGCATGCAAATCCAACCTCAAAGAGGTGTCAGCTCACACCTGTCAGAATAAACATCAGCAGAAAAACTACAAACAATAAATGCTGAAAGGGTTGTGGACAAGGGCATACCCTCAAATTTAAGTGCAACATAACCTGGTAAGAGCCACTAATGAGTGCAGAATGGAGACGCCTTTACAAGGTAAACATTTTGCTACCATATGATCCAACAGGCCCTCTCCTGGGCCTATAACCGAAGAAGACATAGTTGAAAGACACAGGCAGGCAAATGTGCATTTCAGCAGTGTTACAATAACCAAGACATGGAAGCAACCAAAAAGTCCATCAACAGGCGAGTGGACAAAGAAAAACTGGTCCACGTACAGATGGAATATTAGCCAAGGAAAACAATGACACAATGCCATTTGCATCACCATAGATGAGTCTAGAAGTAATCACGCAACTTGTAGTAAGTCAGAAAGCGAAAGACACGTATCCTGTGATATCACTTATAGGGGTCACCTAAAAATTGATACCAGTGAAGATATTTCCACAGAGAAAGGCAATCACAGATTCATTAAACAAACTTATGGTTCACCAATGGAAAGGTGTGAGGATTGGATACATTAGGATGTCAGAGTTAACAGAGATATACAAACACAGGTGAAGTATATAATCACCAAAGACCTACGGAATACCAAGAGAAGACTACTCAACATTGTGTCATAACCTAAAATGGGAAAAGGATTCAAAGAAGAAGAGAGATAGGTATATGTGGAAAACAACCACATCTTGCACACCTAAAACAAGCAAAACTTTGTAATCACACTTGCTGTGACAAGCAATGAAAATTAAATTTAAAAAAAGAACAATATTTAGTGAGATATAAACATAAGGGGCTTTTTCCTGGCCCATTCCATTCTAATTTGCAACCTAGAACAGGACTTCCATTGAGGCTCTGTTTCCCTAGTAACCAGATTTGGTTAATGAGAACTGCTGCCGCCTTGTGGCCGTTTCACACAACAGCAGCTCTAACTGCAGCTGTAATGGTTACTTGATAGTCAAAATAATTGCAGGCCTGTAAATGACACCTGTCCTCAAAACAATCCTTCGGTCATAAATCGAGCAAAACTCTCAAAAGACATCCATATTTCAAAACGACAATTTCAAGAGGCATATTTTATGCACATTTTATATTCTGCCTCTTTTTCTCTTATAGAAAAAGGCATGGAAAAACGCTCAACGTCAGGAATTAATAAAGCCATGCAAATCCGTTCTAGAAACACGTTCACCTCACAGCCGTCAGAAGGATCATCGGCAAAAAAGTCTACATAGTATAAATGCTGAAGGGGTTTTAGAGAACTGTGTACCTTCTAGCTGCTGATGGGATGTAACCTGGTAAGAGCCAGTACAGAGAACCAAACGGAGGTGTGTTTAAAGGTAAAACTTGAGCTACTATGTGATCTGGTTGGCCCACTGATGGGCCTATCAGCTGAGTAGCCCTGAATCAAAAAGTCACAGGCTGGCAATCCTTCACTGCAGCAACATGTACCATAGCCAAGAGCTGGAAGAAACCAAAATGTCCATCAACAGAAAAATGCACCAAGAAGAAGTGGTCCATGTACACAATGGAATATTAGCCATGGGAAAGCATGGAACAGTGCCGTTGGCACCAGCATAGAAGGATCTAGAGATTATCACCCTACCTGAAGTAAGAAAGAAAATGAAAGACAGATATCCTATTACATCACTTATAGGTGTTACCGGAAGGTTGATACCCATGAAATAATTTCCAAGAGAAGGACACTCATAGATTCAGAAAACCAAATTATGTTTAACCAAATGGAAAGGTGTAAGGAATGTATGAATTAGGATATGGTGTTTAACAGACATGTAGTAATACATATGAAATATATAATCACAAAATACCTATGGAATACCAAGAGAGGTCTACTCAACACTCTGTAATAACCTACATGGGAAAGGATCCAAAGATGAATAGATCTATACATAGATATAATGAAGCAGATTCTGTTCAGCTAGAACACACACAACAATTTTCTCAAATTTGCTCTTATAATTAATAAAAATTAAATTTAAAAAAAGCAAACAAGAATTATGGAGATATAAGCTCTTGGGTGTTTGTCCTGACACATTCCACTCCAAATTGCAGCCTACAAACACTATTTCCAGGAAAGATCTGTTGCCCAAAATCCCAGAATTGGAAACATAGGAATGCTGTCGCCTTGTGCCATTTCCCGCAAGAGCGGCTTTAAAACCACAGGTAACCGTCACTTAACATTCACAAGGACTCACTCTGGGCTGTAAAGCACACCTGCCGTCAAAACTTGTGCTGAGGTATGGAATGGCCAAAAAAATTCAAACCTGGCAAATTTTTCAAGGAGATAGAATGAAGAGGTAAGTTTTACCCACTATTTTTCGATAAAAAAAGAAAATGGATAAAAGCTCAACATCAGGAATTATTAGACTCATGCAAATCTAACCTACAAAAAGGTTTCACTTCACGCAAGTCAACTACCATCAGCCAGAAGTCTACAAACAATAAACGCTGAAGGTGTTTTAGAGAACTGTGTATCCTCTAGCTGCTTGTGAGATGTAAAGTGGTAAGATCCGGTAATGAGAACAGAAAGGAGCTGCGTTTAAAAGTAAAAATTGAGATGTCATTCGATCCAACACACCCACCACTGGGCCTATCACCTAAGCGCCGAATCGAGAAGACACACGCTGACAAACCTGTACTGAAGTAATACTGAAAATAGCCAGGACATGGAAGCAGCAAAAATGTCAGTTAACAGATGAATGGACAAAGAAGAAGTGGTACATGTACCTAATGGAAGATTAGCTTTCAGAAAAATGAACAATGTCGTTTTCACGACTGCAGGTGGGTCTAGAAATAATCATAATATGTGAAGTCAAAAGGGTATGATATATATCCTATGATGTAATTTATAGATGTTATCTTAAGATTCCTACCAATGAACATATTTCCAAAGGAAAAGACACTCAGAGACGTATAAAACAAACTAATGGTTAACCAAAATGAAAGGTGAGTGGATGAGTAAATTAGGATTATGGGGTTAACATACATACACTAATATATGTTATAAGTATATAAACTTATAATATATAAAATATACAAATCATATAATCATTAATATATATAAATTATATAATCACCAAACACCTACCAAATACCAAGGGAGCTCTACTCAACACTCTATAATAGCCTACATGGTAACAGGATCCAATGATGAACAGATATATGTATGAAACATTGATCCTAATTGGTACATCCAGAGAATCACAACACTCTAATAAAATTTACTCCAATAGGGGCTTCCCTAGTGGTGCAGTGGTTGAGAATCTGCCTGCCAATGCAGGGGACACGGGTTCGAGCCCTGCTCTGGGAGGATCCCACATGCCGTGGAGCAACTATGCCCATGAGCCACAACTACTGAGCTTGCGCGTCTGCAGCCTGTGCTCCACAACAAGAGAGGCCACAATAGTGAGAGGCCCACGCACCTCGATGAAGAGTGGTCCCCGCTTGCCGCAACTAGAGAAAGCCCTCGCACAGAAACGAAGACGCAACACAGCCAAAAATAAATAAATAAATATTAAAGGCAAAGGAGAGAGGGGAAATTGTAGATTGAGGAAGAATCTAGTTTAAAAAAATTTACTCCAATAAGAAACATAAAATAAATTTAGAAAACAAACGTAAGTAGGAGACATAAGCTTTTGGGAGTTTGTCCTGGGACATTCCACTACAATTTGCAACCTAGGACCACAACTTCAAGGAAGGCTCTCCTGTCCTTGTAACCAAAGCTGGGAATGTAGAAATCTGCCGCCTTGTGGTCAATTCCCGCAACAGCAGCTTTAATCCCAGTGCTATTGGTCACTTAATATTCACAAGGACTGCAGGGCTTTAAATGACACCTGTCCTCAAAAAATATCTTGCGGTCAGGAATGGACATTAATATGCAAAACGGTAGAAAATCCAGAGAAGACAATTTCGAGAGATAAATTTCCTCACAGTGTTTTTTTTTTAAGGACATAAAAAAATGTTCAACATCAAAAATTATTAGGGACATGCAAATTTAAACTACCAAAAGGTATCAGCTCACAATAGTCTGAATGGCCATCAGAGAAAAATGTCTGCAAACAATAAATGCTGAATGGGTTTCCGAGAATGGATACACTCATATGCTGTTGCTGGGATGTAAACTGGTAACAGCCACTAATCAGAACAGAATGAAGGTGCCTTTAAAAGGTAAAAATTGAGCTACTATGTGATCCTGCCAAAACACTAATGGGCCTGTAACCCGAGAACACCAGAATTCAGAAATACCCAGGTACCCAAAAATGCTCTTCAGCGATACTTACAATAGCCAGACATGGATGCAAGCAAAATGTTCAAAAACAAATGAATGGGCAAAGAAGTGGTACATGTACACAATCGAATATTATCCATGGAAATGATGAAACAATGCCTTTTCCATCACCACTGATGAACCTAGGGGTAATCATACTACGTAAAGTAAGTCACAAAAAGAAAGACAAATACCCGATGACATCATTTACTAGGGTTATCTAAAAATTGATACCCATGAATATATTTCCACTGCGAAAGACCCATACAGACTTTGAAAAAGGTGAAAGGAATGGAAAAATTAGGATGTTGGGGTTAACATGCATTTAATAATTCACATAAAATATATAATCAAGAAGGACCTACTGGATGCCAAGGGAGGTCTACTCAACTCTCTCTAATGACCAACATGCGAAAGAATCTAAACCTGATTAGATATATGTATACATATGAATGAACCAGCTTCTTTACACCTAGAACAAACACAACATTGTAATCAAATTTACTCTGATAAGAAATAAAAATTAAATTAAACAAGAAGTAATGTGACACAAGATTTTGTGTATTTGTCCTGGCACTTTACACTCCAATAGACAATCTAGGAAGAGGAATTCCACTAAACCAATGTTTTACCTAGCAATCAAGGTGAGTATGAATAAATTCCACTGCCTTGTTGCCCTTTCCTGCAACTTTAAAAACAATGCTTATGGGTACTTAATATTCAGAAGAACTGTTGGGCTCTACATGACACCCACAATCAGGAAATGTCCACAGGTAAGTAAGCAAACTAAATTCCAAGGGAACAGACTTTCAAGATCCTATTTCCATAGGTAAATTTTACACTGTTTAAAAGAAAAGCACTTGAAAAGATGTTCTAATTCCTATATTATTAGCGTCATGGAAATCAAAACTACAATGAGGGGTCACTTCACATGAGTAAGAATAGCCACCATTGAAACATCTACAAACAGTAAATGCTTGAGAGGTTGTAGAGAAAAGGCAACCCTCCTATGCTGCTCTTGGGATCTAACATGGTAACAGCCACTATAAATAAGAGTATGGAGGTGCCTTTACAAGGTAAATTTAGAGGTACCATATGATCCAGCTGTCCCACTCCCAGGCGTATAACAGGAGAAAACCAGAATTGGAAAACACACATGCACCCACATGTGTACCGCAGCACAATTTACAACGTCTAAGACATGGAAGCAACCAAAATATCCATCAGCAGATGGACGGATAAAGAAGCGGTACATGTTCACAGTGAAATATTACTCAGAAATGAAAAGAATGAAGGAATGCCATTTGCAGCATCATAGATAGAATTAGAGATAATCATACTAAGTGAAGTAAGTCAGAAAGAGAAAGTCAAATATCATATGATACTACTTATAGCTGAAATTTAAAAATTGATACCAATGAACTAATTTACAAGAGAGAAACAGGGACTTTCCAGGTGGTCCAATGGTTAAGAATCTGAGCTTCCAATTCAGGGGGCATGGGTTCGATCCCTGGTGTTGGGAGAACTAATATCACACATGCCTTGCAGTACAGCCAAAAAAATAAAATAAAAGAGAGAGAAACAGATGCACAGACTTAGAAAACAAACTTATGCTTACCCAATGAGAAAGGTGGGTGAAAGCAATAAATCAATCAGGAGGCTGGGGGAAATATTTACACACTAATACATATAAAATAGATTATCAACAAGGACCTACTGCATAGCAAAGGGAAGTCTACTCAACACTCTCTAATAACCTATATGGGAAAAGGATCTGAAGATGAATAGACATATGAATATACATAACTGAACAAGATTCTGTACGCCTACCACAAACAGAATATTTTAAATCAACTTTACTCCAATAAAAAAGAAAAATTAAATTAAAACAAAAACAAGAAGTAACAAAACAGAAGATTTGGGGTGTTTGTTCTGCCACAGCCCACACTAATTTACAATCCAAGAGCCCGTCTTCCACAGTGGGTCTGGTTACCCAAGTAACCAGAGAGGGGCATGAAGGAAATCCTAACATCTGTGCCCATTTCCACAACAGCAACTTTAAAACATGTGCTTATGGGCACTTCATATTCACAAGGACTGCCAGGGTATAAATGACACCTGCCCTTAACAAATGTCCTGTGGTAGTTATCGAGCCAAAATTCAAAATAGTCAGACTTTCAAAAGCCTAATGTCAACTGTAACTTTTCCTCACAGTGTTTAAAAAAACACATGCAAAGATGCTCAAAATCTTGTATTATTGGAGAGACACATGCAAATCAAAACTACAACAAGGTATCACCTCACACAGTCAGAATGGCCATCATCAAAACGTTTACAAACCATAAATGCTGGAGAGGACATGGAGAAAAGGGAACCCTCCTATGCTGTTGGTGTGATGTAAGCTGGTAAGAGCCACTATAAAGTACAGTATGGAGATGTCTTTTAAAAGTAAAAATAGAGCTACCATATCATCCAGCAGTCTTCCTTCTGGGTGTATATCTGCAGAAAGCCAGAAATGAAAATGGCAAATGCACCCAAACCCAAACACGCACTGCAGCACTGTTTACAATAGCCAAGACATGGAGGCAACCAAAATGTCCATCAACAGATGAATGGATAATGAAGAAGTTGTACATGTACACAATCAAATAAATATTACTCAGAAATGAAAAAGTATGATCACCTCTAGGTCCATTTCTGTTGCTGCAAATGACATTATTTCATTCTAAGTGAAGTAAGTCAGATAGAAAAAGACAAATATCATATGATATCACTTATAGTGGAGTCTAAAAAATGATAGAAATGAACAAATTTGTA
Organism: Orcinus orca; assembly: GCF_937001465.1. Lineage (NCBI taxonomy): Eukaryota > Metazoa > Chordata > Mammalia > Artiodactyla > Delphinidae > Orcinus > Orcinus orca. The sequence continues at coordinate 47,951,285 of NC_064561.1, read as the reverse complement.
AAACAGAAACAAACCAACAGACTTCATATATCCTTCGGGGAGAAAAAATTTTAAATGTTTCCAATCACTAAATGTCAACCTGAAAAATGTAAGCAATAAATAACATAGTAAAGGTATTAATTCTCCCCAAATTAACCTATACCAGGCATTAGCAAACTAAACCTGGAGATCACATCCAGCCTATCATCTTCTTTTGTAAATTAAATTTAATGAATGATCCACAAGAAAACCCATAATGAGACGTCAGGTCACACCTCTCAACGTGGCTATTATTCCAAAGTATACAAATATGAAATGTTGTTCATGACATGGAGAAGGCAATCCTAGTACACTGGTGGTGGGACTGTAAGTTGGTACACCCACTATGAAAAGAATATGGAGGTCCTGATAAAAGCTAAAAGTAGAACTATCATATTAGCCAGTAATTCCACTGCTTGGTATATGTCCAAAGAAAATGAAGACACCAATTTGACAAGATACATGCATCCCAATGTTCATAGCAGCATTATTTACAATTGCCAACATATGGAAGCAAACTAAATGTCCATCAACAGATGAGTGGATAAAGAAGATGTGGTATGTATACACAATAGACTATTACTCAGCCATTAAAACGATCAAATTCTGCCATTTGCAACAACATGGATAGGCCTAGAATATTTATGTGTACTTAAGTTAGAGAAGGACAAATACACTATGTTCTCACTTCTCTGTAGAATCTAAAAATGCAAGAAATGTATGTATATAACAAAACAGAAATAGACTCACAGAGAACAAATTAGTGGTTACTGGTGGGGCGACTTAAAGGGGGAGGGAAAAACAGTAGTTTGTTTCTCTAAATCCAGTACCCCTATGTATGAAATAAACAAACAAGGATATATAGCACAACACAGGGAAATATAGACATTATTGTGTAATCACTTTAGTGGAACACGATCTATAAAAATATTCAATCCATATGTTGTACCCCTGAGACTAATGTAATATTGTAAATCAACTATACTTCAATTTAAATAATCCATAGGGTGGCTGAATGGATTAAAGAAAGTTCAATTATACTGTGTACAAGATATTCATGTTAACTTCTAATCCATATATAGCATAAAATTGAAAGATTGGGAACAAAATACTCCATGAAAATGATACTTGACTGACTAGTCTATTATGAGATAAAAAAGACTTGAAGTCAAACCTCTCAAAGGAAAGAAGGTTATCATATAATGATAAATGGATTAATTCATCAAGAAATCATGACAATTATAAATATGTACGTATCCAGCTTTGGAGCCTCTCAACATATAAAGAATATATTAACCCACGTGAAGGGGAAAATGTGCAGAAATAAAATAATGGTAAGAAACATCGATACCCAACTTTCAACACTGTATAGATCATCCGGACATAATATCAATCAGGAAACACTGAACCTGAACACACACTTGATATCAAATGAACCTAACATACATCTACAGTATATTCCACTCAACAGCAGCAAACTTTCCATTGTTCTTAAGTACACGTAGAACATTGCCTAGGGTAGATCCTATGTTAAGCCACAAAACAAGTCTTCAAAAATCCAAGAATATTGAAATCATGTCAAGGATCATTTCCAACCACAATGGTATGAAACTGAAATTCAATATTAAAAAGAATAATTGAAAATTGAAGAACACTTGGAAATTGGACAATAAGCTCTTGAATAGCCAATGCATACAGGAATAAATCAAAACGGAAATTTAAAAGAAATCTTAAAGCAAACAAAATTGGAAACACAAAGTACCTAAATTTATGGAATACAGGAACAAGACTGCAATTCAAAGAGTTATGTTTACAGTAATAGATGCATATATTTTCAAAGAATTCTTGAGAGGGGATCAAGATGATAGAGTAGGAAGATACTGAGCTCCCCTGCTGCCAAAGGCACACCCAAGTTACAACAACTTACACGGAAATTATCTCTGAAGACCAGCAGGGAATGTTTTCCACAACTAAAGATATAAGGAAGGAGAAACCACAAGGCAAGTAGGAGAACTGGAAACACAGTCTAATTGGAACCCACACATATAGCACAGTGACCCACAGCTGGAAGATATCACAATTGCATAGGTCCTCCACATGGAGGGAAGGGTATGAGCCTGGCATTAGGCTGCTCAGCCCAGGGTTCCTGCACTGGAAGAAAAGAACACAGCAGGTCTGGCTTTGAAAACTTGCAGGGCTTATTTTCAGGAAATCTGGAGACTAAAGGAAACTGAGACTGCTCTCATAGGGCACACACAAATCTCACATGTTCTCAGTCCCTGTGCAGAGCCAATAGAGTGAAAGACACGTGTGCCAGACCCACTTGCTAATCTCGGAGAGCTTCTTGGAAAGGCAAGAGGCAACTGGGACTCCCACTAGGAACTGAGACATGGGCAAGCAACATTTTAGAATCTTCCCTGGAACTGATTAGAATCAGGGGCCTGCCCCATTTACCACCATGCCCATAGCACTCCCGCACCAGAAGGTCTCACAACCAGACACACTGGGGGCCTACGCTGTCCACCTGTGCACCTGGAGCACCACACAGCCACCCATAATGGAGGGCTGCCTTGGATATCAGCACACCCATGGCAATCAATCACATACTGCAGGGGTTCACAGCCATTTAGGCCAGGGTCCAATACCACCTACCAGCTTGTCTACAGCAGTTGGCCCCGCCGTAAGAGAAAGGTGTGTGCAGCCCACACAGGGAACACCCCTGGAGCATGTGGCTCTGCTGGCCAGAGGACAATGTGCTGCTGGGCCCTATCAGTCATCTCCTATATAAGGCCACTTCTCTGAGACCCGGGAATGTAACAACCTGAACCTAATGAATAAAGATGTACAGAGACTTAGGAAGCATAAGGAAATAGAGGAATATGTTACAAATGAAGTAACAAGACACGACATCAGAAAAAGAACTGAATAAAACAGGGATAAGCATTCTACCCGATTAAAAAAAGTGTTCACAGTAATGATTATAAAGACGCTCACCCAAGTCAGGAGAAGAATAGATAGACATGGTGAGAATTTCAACAGAGTAATAACATGTCAAAAAGAACAAAACAGTGAACAATACAATAAAAGAGATTAAAACACACACACATGTACATGAGAGAAGCCCCATTATACTGTATGATACAGAAGAACAGATCAGTGAAATGGAAAACAGAGTAGTGAAAATCACCCAAACTGAATAGCACAAAGTAAAAGCAATTAAGAGTATACGTAAAGGGACCTCTGAGACAACATCAAGAGTATTAACATGAGCATTACAGGGGCCCCAGAACGAGGAGAAGAGAGAAACGGGCAGATAACTTATTGGAGGATACAGGAACTGATAACTTTCCTAACCTGGGGAAGGAAACACACATCCAGGTCCAGGAAAAACAGAGTTCCAAACAAGATGAAGACAAACAGGTCCACACCAAGACATATTATAAAGCTCCAAAAATTTAAAAATTTAAAGAGTGATCACAGAGGCAGTGAAATAAAAGGGTCTAGTTATGTTCAAGGTATTCCCATAAGACTGTCAGATGACTTCTCAGCACAATTTTCAAACCAGGAAGGAATGATAGGATATAATCAATGGGCTAAAAAGAAAAAGTCTACAACAGGAATACTCTACCAGCAAAATTATTATTCAGAATTGCAGGACAGGGCTTCCCTGATGTCACAGTGGTTGAGAATCTGCCTGCCAATGCAGGGGACACGGGTTCGGGCCCTGATCCAGGAAGATCCCACATGCCACAGAGCAACTAAGCCTGTGTGCCACAACTACTGAGCCTGTGCCCTAGAGCCCATGAGACACAACTACTGAGCCTGCTAGCCACAACTACTGAAGCCTGAGCACCTAGAGCCCATGTTGCACAACAAGAAGAGCCACTGCAATGAGAAGCCCATGCACCACAATGGCCCATGCACCACAACGAAGAGTAGCCTCCACTTGCCACAACTAGAGAAAAGCCCACGCACTGCAATGAAGACCTAATACAGCCAAAAATAAATAAATAAATTTATGGAGGAAAGAAAGAATTGAAGGAGAGGTCAAGAGTTTCCCAGACTAGCAAAAGCTAAAAGAGTTCATCACTAATAAACCAGCCTTATATGCAATGTTGAAGGAATTTACTTAAGCTTAAAAGAAGTCTCACTAATTATTGATAGTAACAAGAAAACAAACAAAAGTAAAAATCTCACTGAAAAACCTATACATAGAGTAAGGGTAATAGATCAAACATTTTTTTAGCTTCTGTAAAGAATAAAAGACAATAGTAGTATGTGTTTTTAAAAAAGAGAGGGCCCAAATAAATCAGAAATGAAAGCGATGATGTTACAACAGACACCACAGAAATACAAAGTATCCTAAGCTACACACAGGGTAACTCAAGGCTCAGACTGGACAGAGCCCAGTCTCCCTTCCACTGTACATGAGTTACAGGAGCCTCAGGAACTGAGGAGGGGGTCCCTGAGGGGAGGCACAAGATAGAAGATGTTAGGCATTAACCTGACTCTATTTATGTTAAACCTGCCTGAACTACATTCACATGAGATTGTTTTGTCCTGAATGTACATTGGCACCTTTAGTCTGAACTGCAGATCTTTGGCTTCACCACCTCCACCGACAGCATTAGCTTCACCTGCTGTGGACCGTCTCCTATAGGATTTCTAGAACCACAAAACATCGAAGTTTCATAGGACACAGAGTCTGTGAGACTCCACTCAGTCTCAGAGTGTCAACCCCACTCAGAGACGTAGAGTCACAACAGAGACTCCACTCTTGGAGGACACACACAGTAGTGTGCACATCAGGACCCAAGGGAAGGAGCAGTGACCCCATAGGAGACTGAGCAGACCTACCTGCTAGTTTTAGAGGGTCTCCTGCAGAGGCGGGAGGTGACTGGGGCTCACCGTGCGGACAAGGACACTGGCAGCAGAAGTTCTGGGAAATCCTCCTTAGCATGAGCCCTCCCAGAGTCCGCAGGTAGCCCCACCAAAGAGCCAGGTGGGCCACAGTTCTGGGTCGCCTCAGGCCAAACAATAAACAGAGACGGAACTCTGCCCCATGCATCAGCAGACAAGCGGATTAAAGTTTTATTGAGCTCTGCCCACCAGAGCAACACCCAGCTCTACCCACCACCACTCCCTCACATCAGGAATGCTGCACAAGCCTCTAAGATAGACTCATCCAGCAGAGAGCAGACAGCAGAAGCAAGAAGAACTACAGTTCTTCAGACTGTGGATGGAAAACCACATTCACAGAAAGATAGACAAAATGAAAAGGCAGAGGAATTTGTACCAGATGAAGGAACAAGATAAAACCCCAGAAAAACAACTCAATGAGGTGGAGATAGGCAACCTTCCAGAAAAAGAATTCATAATAATGATAGTGAAGATGATCCAAGACCTTGGAAAAAGAATGGAGGCAAAGATAGAGAAGATGCAAGAAATAGTTAACAAAGACCTAGAAGAATTAAACAACCAACAAACAGAGATGAACAATACAATAACTGAAATGAAAAATACACTAGAAGGGGGCTTCCCTGGTGGCGCAGTGGTTGAGAGTCCACCTGCCGATGCAGGGGACATGGGTTCGTGCCCTGGTCTGGTAAGATCCCACATGCCAAGGAGCGGCTGGGCCCGTGAGCCATGGCCGCTGAGCCTGCACATCCAGAGCCTGTGCTCCACAACGGGAGAGGTCACAAAAGTGAGAGTCCCTCGTACCGCAAAAAAAAAAAAAAAAAAAACACTAGAAGGAATCAATAGTAGAATAACTGAGGCAGAAGAACGGATAACTGGCCTGGAGACAGAAAGGTGGAATTCACTGCTGCAGAAAAGAATAAAGAAAAAAGAATGCAGAGAAAGGAAGACAGCTTAAGAGACCTCTGGGATAACATTAAATGCAACAAAATTTGCATTATAGGGATCCCAGAAGGTGAAGAGAGAGAGAGAGGACCCGAGAAAATATTTGAAGTGATTATAGTCGAAAACTTCCCTAACACGGGAAAGGAAATAGTAGCCACCCAAGTCCAGAAAGCACAGAGAGTCCCAGGCAGGATAAACCCAAGGAGAAAAATGCCGAGACACATAATAATCAAACTGACAAAAATTAAAGACAAAGAAAAATTATAGAAAGCACAAGGGAAAAATGACAACATACAAGGGAACTCCCATAAGGTTAACAGCTGATTTCTCAGCAGAAACTCTACAAACCAGGAGGGAGTTGGCCGATATATTTAAAGTGATGAAAGGGAAGAACCTACAACCAAAAGAACTCTACCCAGCAAGATCTCATTCAGATTCCATGGAGAAATCAAAAGCTTTACAGACAAGCAAAAGCTAAGAGAACTCAGCACCACCAAACCAGCTCTACAACAAATGCTAAAGGAACCTATCTAAGTGGGAAACACAACAGAAGAAAAGAATCTACAAAAACAAACACATAACAATTAAGAAAATAGTAATAGGAATATACATATCAATATTTACCTTAAATGTGAATGGATTAAATGCTCCAAACAAAAGACACAGTCTTGCTGAATGGATACAAAAACAAGATCCATATATATGCAGTCTATAAGAGACCCATTTCAGACCTAGGGAAACATACAGACTGAAAGTGAGGGGATGGAAAAGGATATTCCATGCAAATGAAAATCAAAAGAAAGCTGGAGTAGCAATACTCATATCAGATACAATAGACTTTAAAATAAAGAGTGTTACAAGAGACAAGGACGGACACTACATAATGATCAAGGAATCAATCCAAAAAGAAGACATAACAATTATAAATATATATGTACCCAACATAGGAGCACCTCAATACATAAGACAACTGCTAACAGCTATAAAAGACAAAATCGACAGTAACACAATAATAGCAGGGGACTTTAACACTTTACTTACACCAATGGAGATCATCCGGACAGAAAATTAATAAGGAAACACAAACTTTAAATGACACAAGAGACCAAATAGATTTAATTGATATTTATAGGACATTCCATCCAAAAACAGCAGATTACATGTTCTTCTCAACTTCACGCAGAACATTCTCCAGGATAGATCACATCTTGGGTCACAAACAAAGCCTCAGGAAATTTAATAAAACTGAAATCATATCAAGCATCTGTTCTGACCACAAGGTTATGAGATTAGAAATCAATTACAGGGAAAAATATGTAAAAAACAGAAACACATGGAGACTCAACAATACGTCACTAAATAACCAAGACATCACTGAAGAAAGAAAAGAGGAAATCAAAAACAACCTAGAGACAAATGACAACAAAAACATGATGATCCAAAACCTATGGGATGCAGCAAAAGCAGTCCTAAGAGGGAAGTTTATAGCAATACAAGCCTACCTCAAGAAACCAGAAAACTCTCAAATAAACAATCTAACCTTACACCTAAAGGAATTAGAGAAAGAAGAAAGAAACCCAAAGTTAGTAGAAGGAAAGAAATCATAAAGATCAGAGCAGAAATAAATGAAATAGAAACAAAGAAAACAATAGCAAAGATCAATAAAACTAAAAGCTGGTTCTTTGAGAAGATAAACAAAAATGATAAATCGTTAGCCAGACTCAAGGAAAAGAGGGAGAGGACTCAAATCAATAAAATTAGAAGTGAAAAAGGAGAAGTTGCAACAGACACCACAGAAATACAAAGCATCCTAAGAGACTTCTACAAGCAACTCTATGCCAATCAAATGGACAACCTGGAAGAAATGGACAAATTCTTAGAAAGGTATAACCTTCCAAGACTGAAAGAGGAATAAATAGAAAATATGAATAGACCAATCACAAGTAATGAAATTGAAACGGTGATGACAAATCTTCCAACAAACAAAAGTCCAGAACCAGATGGCATCAGAGGTGAATTCTATCAAATATTTCGACAAGAGCTAACACCCAACCTTCTCAAACTCTTCAGAAATTTGCAGGGAAAGGAACACTCCCAAACTCATTCATATCACACTGATACCAAAACCAGACAATGATACTACAGAAAAAGAAAATTAGAGACCAATATCACTGATGAATATAGATGTAAAAATCCTCAACAAAATACTAGCAAACAGAATTGAACAACACATTAAAAGGATCACACACCATGATCAGGTGGGGTCTATCCCAGGAACGCAAGGGTTCTTCAATATACACAAATCAATGTGATACACCATATTAACAAATTGTAGAATAAAAATATCATCTCAATAGAAGCAGGAAAAAATTTTGACAAAATTCAACACCGATTTATGATTAAAAATTCTCCAGAAAGTGAACATAGAGGGAATCTACCTCAACATAATAAAGGCCATATATGACAAACCCACAACAAACATCATTCTCCATGGTGAAAAACTACAACAATTTCCTCTAAGATCAGGAACAAAACAAGGATGTCCACTCTCACCAGTATTATTCAACATAGTTTTGGAAGGCCTAGACACAGCAATCAGAGAAAAAAAGAAATAAAAGGAATACAAATTGGAAAAGAAGTAAAATTTTCACTGTTTGCAAATGACATGATACTACACATAGTGAATCTTAAAGATGACACTAGAAAATTACTAGAGCTAATCAATGAATTTGGTAAAGTTGCAGGATACAAAATTAATGCACAGAAATCTCTTGCATTCCTCTACACTAACAATGAAAGATGAGAAAGAGAAATTAAGGAAACAATCCCATACACCATTGCAACAGAAAGAATAACATATGTAGGAATGAACCTACCTAAGGAGGTGAAAGTCCTATACTCAGAAAACTATAACACAGTGCTGAAAGAAATCAAAGATTACATAAACAGATGGGAGTATTAACCATATGCTTGGATTAGAAGCATCAATATTGTGAAAATGACTATACTACCCAAAGCAATCTACAGATTCAATGCAATCCCTATCAAATTATCAGTGGCATTTTCTACAGAACTAGAACAAAAAAACCTTAAAATGTGTATGGAGACACAAAACACCCCGAATAGCCAAATCAGTCTTGAGGGAAATTAAAAGAGCTGGAGGAATCAGACTTCCTGACTTCAGACTATACTACAAAGCTACAGTAATCAAGACTATATGGTACTGGCACCAAAACAGAAATATAGATCAACGGAACAGGATAGAAAACCCAGAGATAAACCTACATACCTATGGCTAACTCATCTATGACAAAGGAGGCAAGGATAAACAATGGAGAAAAGACAGTCTCTTCAGGAAGTGGTGCTGGGAAAACTGGACAGTTACACATAGAAGAATGAAATTAGAACATCCATAACACCATACACAAAAATAAACTCCAAATAGATTAGAGATCTAAATGTTAAGACCAGACGCTATTAAACTCTTAGAAGAAAACATAGGCAGAACACTCTATGACATAAATCACAGCAAGATCCTATTTGACCCACCTCCTAGAGAAATGGAAATAAAAACAAAAATAAACAAATGGGACCTAATGAAACTTAAAAGCTTTTGCACAGCAAAGAAACACATAAAGAAGACGAAAAGACAACCCTCAGAATGGAAGAAAATATTTTCAAATGAAGCAAATGACAAAGGATTAACCTCCAAAATTTACAAGCAGCTCATGTAGCTCAATATCACAAAAACAAACAACCCAATCCAGGAATGGACAGAAGACTTAAATAGACATTTCTCCAAACACGATATACAGGTTGCCAACAAACACATGAAAAGATGCTGAACATCACTAATCATTACAGAAATGTAAATCAAAACTACAGTGAGGTATCACTCACAGCAGTCAGAATGGTAATCATCAAAAAATCTACAAAAAATAATTGCTGCAGAGGCATTTATTGGAGAAAAGGGAACACTCTTTCAGTGTTGGTGGGAATGTAAATTGATATAGCCATTAGGGAGAATGGTAGGGAGGTTCCTTAAAAAACTAAAAATAGAAGTATCATACGACCCAGCAATCCAACTCCTGGGCATTTACCCTGAGAGAAGCATAATTCAAAAACAGTTATGTTCAACAATGTTCATTGCAGCTCTATTTACAATAGCCAGGACATGGAAGCAACCTAAGTGTCCATCGACTGATGAATCGATAAAGAAGATCTGGCACATATATACAATGGAATATTACTCAGCCATAAAAGGAAACAAAACTGAGTTATTTGTAGTGAGATGGATGGACGTAGAGACTGTCCTACACAGTAAAGTAAGTCAGAAAGAGAAAAACAAATAGCGTGTGCTAACACAGATATATGGAGTCTAAAGAAAAAAAAAAGTTTATGAAGAACCTAGGGGTGGGACAGGATTAAGGACACAGACGTACAGAAAGGACTTGAGCACACGGGGAGGGGGAAGGGTAAGCTGGGACAAAGTGAGAGAGTGACATGGACATATATACGTTACCAAATGTAACATCGATAGCTACTGGGAAGAAGCCACATAGCACAGGGAGATCAGCTCAGTGCTTTGTGAACACCTAAAGTGGTGGGATAGAGACAGTGAGAGAGAGATGCAAGAGGGAGGGGATATGGTGGTATATGTATAGCTGATTCACTTTGTTATACAGCAGAAACTAACACATCATTGTAAAGCAATTATACTCCAATAAAGTTGTAAAATGAAAAAAGAAAGAAAGCCCAGAGATAAACCTACATACCAATGGTCAATAATCTATGACACAGGAGGCAAGACCATACAATGGAGAAAAGACAGTCTCTTCAATCAGTGGTTCTGGGAAAAATGGGCAGCTACATGTAAAAGAATGAAATTAGAATACTCCCTAACACCATACAGAAAAATAAATTCAAAATGGATTAGAGACCTTAATGTAAGACCGGACAGTATAAAACTCTTAGAGGAAAAAATAGGAAGAATACTCTGACATAAATCACAACAAGATCTTTTTTGATCCACCTCCTAGAGTAATGCAATAAAAAAGAAAAATAAACAAATGGGAACTAATGAAACATAAAAGCTTTTGCAAAGCAAAGGAAAGTAAAAACAAGACGAAAAGACAACCCTCAGAATGGGAGAATATATTTGCAAATGAATCAACAGACAAAGGATAAATCTCCAATAATATATAAACAGCACATGCAGCTCAATATTAAAAAAACCAAACAACCCAATACAAAAATGGCAGAAGATCTAAATAGACATTGATTCCAAGAAGAGAGAGAGATGGCCAAGAAGCACATGGAAAGTTTCTCAACATCACTAATTATTAGAGAAATGCAAATCAAAACTACAAGGAGGTATCACCTCACACCTGTTAGAATGGACATCATCAGAAAATCTACAAACAATAAATGCTGGGGAGGGTGTGGAGAAAAGGAACCCTCTTCCACTATTGGTGGGAACGTAAATTGATACAGTCAATATGGAGAACAATATGGAGGTTCCTTAAAAAACTAAAAATAGAATTACCATATGATCCAGCAATCCCACTACTGGGCATATACCCAGAGAAAAACATAAATCAAAAAGACACATTCACCACAATGTTCATTGCAGCACTATTTACAATAGTCAGGTAATGGGAGCAACTTAAATGCACACAGGCAGACGAATGGATAAAGATGTGGTACATATATAACATGGAATGTTACTCAGCCATAAAAAGGAATGAAATTGGGTCATTTGTACAGACGTCGATGGACCTAGAGATTGTCACACAGAGTGAAATAAGACAGAAAGAGAAAAAGAAATATTGTATATTAATGCATATATGTGGAACCACGAAAAATGGAACAGATGAACTGGTTTGCAGGGCAGAAATAGAGACACAGATGTAGAGAACAAACGTATGGACACCAAGGGGGGAAAGCCGTGGGGGGGTAGTGCTGGGATGAATTGGGAGTTTGGGATTGACTTATATACACCCATATGTATAAAATCGATAACCAGAAAGAACCTGCTGTATAATAATAAAATTAAAAATTAAAAAAATAAATAAACATACAAAAAGTAAAACAGAAAAATAGTTCTTCCATTCCCATACATGTATTTATATGAATGAATTATGTCCATGCTTCTATCTATAAATACGAAAAAGAGGAATAAAACCTACATTGAACCCAAAAAGAAAAAAAAAAAGCAGAACCCACCAGTTATAAACAGGAAAACCCTATCAGGGCACTTGCTCCAAAGGTAAAGAATCCTGAAGTTGGTCAGAGGTGGGTAATCGTCTCCCATGAAGCCAGCAGCGCCCCCCCCCTGCAAGGAGTGTCCTCATTGCAAAGCTGGGGGACTGTGCTGAGGCATCTCTGAGTAAACGTGAGCTGAGTTCCAGGCCAGCTGCTGCTGAACTGTTCCCACAGTTCCCAGGTAAAACACCTGAATCTGTGCAAGGACTTGAAAGCCTAGACGAAGGGCCATGGAGCCACACCAGCGACAGCACCCAGGCCGACTTAGTGCCTACAGGCCAACCAGGATGGTCCCGGCCCCGGGCGCACTTCTGGAAGCTTTCCATTTCCCTGCCTGAGATACCCCTCCTGTCCCAGCCCCCACTGCTTTTTTCCTTACTCACCTCTGCCTGGGGAGAAATTCCAGCAGCAGATATGGGTGACACATCCTCTTCTTTAGCAGTTGGCAGCTTGGCAACTCCTGCAGAAAGCCCAGCAGAGCCCCACTCACACCGGGCCACCCTAAAAACCGTGGCCCCTCACTCCCTCCCACCAGCCCAGCCCCGACACTGCTGACGGGGCAGAGAATATGGCGGCAGACACAACTGAAGGGGCTCTTGCTGCCTGGAGCCGTGTTTATATTGACCTCAAACCAGGCACACCTGGAGAGGGCTGGCCGGCACGGTCAGGCTGCCCAGGTCAGCCAATCCTCGCCCCTCTGGGGCTCACAGCAGCAGAAAATGGACCTTGATGAACCGACCAGGTCCAAGGAACAGGTGTGGGCTCCTGAGAGTCAGGATAGACAAGGGGCTGCAGCTCTGGCTTGTTTTCTAATCATTTTATCTGGCCCATGAGTGGGAAACAACTTCAAGAAGACCCTCTCCTAATGAGAGGAACCCAGTAGTCAGGGAGACGAGGGGTGGTGGGTGGAGACAGAGGCCTGGTGCCCTGGGTGCAGTGGAAGTCTCTGGAAGACCAGGTGGAGGGAGGCCGCACAGAGTGACGCCCAGTGTCACAGACCTGTTGGAGCTGCTGTTTGTTAGTTCAAGTCGTGCTCTGAGGTGCTCTGTGTCAGCCCTGAGCGACAGGTGAGCTGGGGGTGCTCTGCAATGGGGGCTATGTGCACGGTTCCTGTGTGCTCAGTCTTGCTGGGTACCTGCACAGCTGAGCTCCATATCCTGGGAGGGACCTGACCACGAGAGCCCCATGGGCTGCTGGGTATCTGCACAGGTGAGCTCCATATCCTGGGAGGGGCCTGACCATGAGAGCCCCGTGGCCTGCTGGGTACCTGCCCAGGTGAGCTCCAAAACCTGGGAGGGGCCTGACCACAAGAGCCCCGTGAGCTGCTGGGTACCTGCCCAGGTGAGCTCCAAATCCTGGGAGCGGCCTGACCATGAGAGCCCTGTGGGCTACTGGGTACTTGGTAAAGGATGTCAGGTCAGTGAAGCACCTGAGAATATACATCCAGTAGTTCCTAATTCCTACACACTGATGGTCATTCTACCATCCACCAGGACATGGTATTCTGTATTAGACTTAGATGATGTCTTCTTCTGTATTCCATTAGTCCCAGAGTCACAAGAAATTTTGAAGTAGCGAGGAGTCCAGCCGGTCTTATTGGCCACCGTCACTGCAGTGTCTGTAGGTTTTTCTATGGTGACAGTGTGATATACGGTTCCCCCGCCAAGGTACAGGTTAGGATCAGGGTACGGGTTAGGGTATGATTTAGGGTTAGGGTTATGGTTAGGATTAGCGTTAGGGAATGGATACAGCTTATGGTACCAGTTAGTGTACGACAACGGGTTTGGTTAGAATCCATGTTAGGGTGTGGGTTAGTGTTAGTATACGGGTTAGGATTAGGTTGTGGGTTAGGGGACGGTTTAGGGTTAGGTTTAGCATTAGGGAAAGGGTACGGATTAGGTCACTGTCTAGGGTACGACAACGGTTTAGGGTACCTGTTAGGGTTAGTGTTACTGTTAGTGTACGTGTTACTATTAGGACTTGGGTAAGTATAAGGTTTAGGGTTAGGGTTAGGGTACGTGTTAGTGTTAGTGTATGGGTTATTATTATGGCACAGCTCAGTGTAAGGGTTAGGGTTAGGGTTAGGGAACGGATACGGTTTTGGTTACAGTTTAGTGTATGACAACATCACCCTTTGGGGGTTTATCCAGGCACATTCACCTCTAGTGTATAAAAGAGGAACACCACTGGCAAGAAGGTCTGTTTCCCTGCTTACCAGAATGGGGAAAGCAGAAATGCTGCCGCCAAATGGCCGTTGCCTGCAACAGCATGTTTACAACCTGTGCTAATCGGCATTTCATATGCACAAGTACTGGAGGGCTGTAAATGAAACCTGTCCTCAAAATGTCTTCAGGGAGGTAATGGCCAAAATATTTCAAAATGTGGCACATATTTCAAGAAAACCATTTGAAGAGGTAAGCTGTACTCACAGTTTGAAGAAAAAAAAGGACATGCCTGAAAGCTAAATTTCAAGGCATTATGAGACACATGCAAATCCAACCACAAAGAGGTATCAGCTCACAGCAGTCAGAATAAAAATTAGGAGAAAAACTACAAACAATAAATGCTGAAGGGGTTATGGAGAAGTGCATACCCTCAACTTTAAATGGGACGTAACCTGGTAAGAGCCATTAATGGAACAGAATTGAGGTGCCTTTACAAGGTAAACAATTGCCTACCATATGATCCAGCAGGCCCACTACTTGGTCTAAAACCGAAGATGACAGAATTGGAAAGACACAGGCAGGCAAATGTGCACTGCAGCAGTATTACAATAGTCAAGACATGGAAGCAACCAAAAATTCCATCAACAGATGAGTGGACAAAGAAGAACTGGTACATGCACAGACCGAATATTAGCCAAGGAAAAAAACGACACAATGCCATTTGCAACACCGTAGATGAGTCTAGAAGTAATCACACAACTTGTCATAAGTCAGAAAGTGAAAGACACATATACTATGTTATCACTTATAGGTGTCACCTAAAAATTAACACCAGTGAAGATATTTCCACAGAGAAAGGCAATCACAGATTTATTAAACAAACTTATGATTCACCAATGGAAAGGTGTGAGGATTGGATACATTAAGATATCGGGGTTAACAGAGCTATACAAACACAGGTGAAGTATATAGTCACCAAAGACCTACAGAATACCAAGAGAAGACTACTCAACATTGTGTCGTAACCTACATGGGAAAAGGATCCAAAGAACAATAGATATATGTGTAAAACAACCACATCTTGCACATCTAGAAGAAGCAAAACATTGTAATCACACTTGCTGTGATAAAAAATGAAAATTAAATTTAAAAACGAAGAATTAGTGGGATATAAAGTTAAGGGGCTTTTTCCTGGCACATTCCATTCTAATTTACAACCTAGAACACGACTTTCATTAAGGCTCTGTTGCCCTAATAACCAGATTTGTTAAAGGAGAACTGTGCTTCTTTGTGGCCGTTTCACACAGCAGCAGCTCTAAACCCAGCGATAATGGTTACTTGATATTCAAAATAATTCCAGGCTTGTAAATGACACCTGCCCTCTAAACAAATCCGTGGTCACTAAATCGAGCAAAAATCTCAAAAGACGTGCATAGTTCAAAACGACAATTTAAAGAGGCATATTTTACGCACATTTTGTATTCTTTCCTTTTCTCTCTTTTTTTTTGTTAAAAAAAAGGGCAAGGAAACATGCTCAACATCAGGAATTAATAAAGCCATGCAAATCCAGTCTAGAACACGTTCACCTCACAGCCGTCAGAATGATCACCAGCAAAAAAGTCTACAACTTATAAATGGTGAAGGGGCTTTAGAGAACTGTGTACCCTCTAGCTGCTGGTGGGATGTCACCTGGTAAAAGACAGTACTGAAAAGAGAATGGAGGTGTGTTTAAAGGTAAAAATTGAGCTACCATGTGATCCGGTAGGATCACTGATGGGCCTATCACCTGAGTAGACCAGAATCAAAGAGACACAGGCTGGCAATCCTGCACTGCAGCAACACGTACCATAGCCAAGACTTGGAAGAAACCAAAATGTCCATCAACAGAAAAAATGCACCAAGAAGAAGTGGTCCGTGTACACAATGGAATATTAGCCATGGAAAAGCATGGAACAGTGCCATTGGCACCACCATAGAAGGATCTAGAGATAGTCACCCAACTTGAAGTAAGAAAGAAACCAAAACACAGATATCCTATGACATCAATTATAGGTGTTACCTAAAAATTGATACCCATGAAATACTTTCCAAGAGAAGGACACTCATAGATTCAGAAAACCAAATTATGTTTAACCAAATGGAAAGGTGTAAGGAAGGTATGAATTAGGATATGGGGATTAACACACATGTACTAATACACATGAAATATATAATCACCAAATACCTACGGAATACCAAGAGAGGTCTACTCAACATTCTGTGATAACCTACATGGGAAAGGATCCAAAGATGAATAGATCGATACATACATAAAATGAACCAGATTCTGTACGCCTAGAACACACACAACATTTTTATCAAATTTACTCTGATACTAAATAAAAATTAAATTTAAAAAACAAACAAGGAGTAAGGAGATACAAGCTGTTGGGGGTTTGCCCTGGCACATTCCACCCTAATTTGCAGCCTACTAACAGGATTTCCAGGAAGACTCTGTTGCTCGAAAACCCAGAGTTGGAAATATAGAAATGCTGCCACCTTGTGGCCGTTTGCGGCAAGAACGGCTTTAAACCCACTGCTAATGGTCAGTTAACATTCACAGACTCAGGGCTGTAAAGGACACCTGCCCTCAAAAAATGTCCTGAGCTAGGGAATGACCAAAAATATTCAAGACATGCAAATGTTTAAAGGAGATAGTATGAAGAGATAAGTTTGCACACTCTTCTTCAAAAGAAAGGAAAATGGATAAAAGCTCAACATCAGGAATTATTAGACTCATGCAAATCTAATCTACAAAAAGGTTTCAACTCACACACGTCAACTACCATCAGCAAAACGTCTACAAACAACACATGCTGAAAGGGTTTTAGAGAACTGTGTACTCTCTAGCTGCTGGTGAGATGTAAAGTGGTTACAGCCAATAATGAGAACAGAAAGGACCTCATTTAAAAGTAAAAACTGGGGCTTCCCTGGTGGTGCAGTGGTTGAGAGTCCACCTTCCGATGCAGGGGACACGGGTTCGTGCCCCAGTCCGGGAAGATCCCACATGCCGCAGAGTGGCTAGGCCCGTGAGGCATAACCACTGAGCATGCGCGTCCGGAGCCTGTGCTCCACAACGGGAAAGGCCGCAACAGTGAGAGGCCATTGTACCACACAAAAAAAAGAAATGTAAAACCGAGCCACCATTCCATCCAGCAGGCCCAATGTTGGGCCTCTCACCTGAGAAGACCAGAATCGAGAAGACAGAGGCTGCAACAGCTGCACTGCAGCCACTTTCACAATAGCCAAGATACGGAAGCAACCAAAATGTCCATCAACAGATGAATTGATAAAGAAGAAGTGGTCCATGTACACAATGGAATATTAACCTTGGAAAACAATGAAACACTGCTCTTTGAGACACCATAGATGAGCCTAGAGATCATCACAGAATGTGAGGTAAGTCGGAAAGCAAAATACATATCCTATGATATCACTTATAGGCGTTATCTAACAACTGACCCAAACGAACATATTTCCACAGAGAAAGACACTCACAGACTTAGAAAACAAATTATGCGTATCTAAAAGGAAAGGTGGAGGGAATGGATAAATTAAGACCAGGTTTACCATACGTGTACAAATGCGTATTAAATACATATGTCAAAAAGACCGGCCATATAGAAACGGAGGTCTACGGGACACTCTTCAATAATTTACATGGGAGGAGGATCTGCACATCTATATCTATATATCTATATCTATATCTGTATATCTATATATATACACATATACATATATATAAATATAATGTACAAACGAACCAGATTGTGTCACCTAGGACAAACAATATTCTAATCATTACCCTGATTAAAAAAATTCAAACAACGAACAAGAAGTAATGTGACATAAACTTATGGGTTTTTTTTCCTGGCACATTGCGTTCTAATTTACAACCTGGTAACATGGCTTCCAGAAAGGATCTGCTGCCCTAGTAACCGGATTTGTGGATGGAGAAATGCTGCAGACTAGAGGCCGTTTCCCACAACAGCAGCTTTAACACCAGTGCTAAGGGTCACTAAATATTCACACTCATTGCAGTCCTGTAAATGACACCTACCCTCAAAAAACATTCTGGCATCGAAAATCGACCAAAAAAATCAAGAGGGCAACCTTCCAAGAAGACAATTTCAAGAGGTTTATTGTACTCACAGTTTTTTTCTGTTTTTGTTTAACAGAAAGAAAACAAAGCATGGAAAAATGCTGAACATTAGGAATTATTAAAGACATGCAAATCCAAATTACAAAAACCTATCAGCTCACACCAGTCAAAATAGTCATCAGCAAAAGTTCTGCAAACAATAAATGCTGAAGGGGTTGTGGAGAAATGCGTACCCTCAGTTCTAAGTGGGACGTGGTAAGAGCCACTAATGAAAACACAATGTAGCTGCCTCGAAAGGTAAACATTGACCTACCATTCAATCAAGCATACCCGTGCTGGGCCTATCGCCTGAGAGGATGAGAATCAAAAAGACACAGGCTGGCAATCCTGCACTCCAGCCATATTTAACACTGCCAGCACTTTGAAGCAATGAAAATGTCCATCAACAGAGGAATGCACAAAGAAGAAGTGGTCCATGTACAGAATGGAATATTACGGCAATAAAAAAGGTAAATTCAATTTAAAAAACAAACATAAGTAAGGAGACATCAGCTTTTGTGGGTTTATGCGGGGACACTCCACTTTAAATTATAATCAAGGAACACCACTGGCAGGAAGGTCTGTTCCCCTAGTTACCAGAGTGGGGAAAGCAGAAATGCTGCCACCCTCTGGCCGTTACCTGCAACAGCAGCTTTAAAACCTGTACTAATAGTCACTTCATATGCACAAGTACTGGAGGGCTGTAAATGAAACCTGCCCTCAAAATGTCTTGAGGGGTATAATGGCCAAAATAATTCAAAATGTGGCACATACTTCAAGAAAACAATTTGAAGATGTAAGCTGTACTCACAGTTTGAAGACAAAAAGGACATGCCTGAAAGTTCAATTTCAGGGGATTATGAGACGCGTGCAAGTCCAACTACAAAGAGGTATCAGCTCACACCAGTCAGAATAACCATCAGCAAAAAAACTACAAACAATAAATGCTGAAGTGGTTGTGGAGAAGTGCGTACCCTCAACTTTAAGAGGGACTTAACCTGGTAAGAGCCACTAATGAGAACAGAATGGAGGTGCCGTTACAAGGTAAACATTGAGCTACAATATGATCCAGGAGGTCCAGTCCTGGGTCTATAACATAAGAAGACAGAATTAGAAAGACACTGGAGGGCAAATCTGCATTGCAGCAGTATTACAATAGCCAAGACATGGAAGCAAACACAAAGTCCATCAACAGATGAGTGGGTAAAGAAGAACTGGTACACATACAGATGGAATATTAGCCAAGGAAAAAAAATAGCACAATGCCATTTGCAGCACCATAGATGAGTCTAGAGGTCATCAAGCAACTTGTAGTAAGTCAGAAAGCAAAAGACACATATCCTATGATATCACTTAGAGGTGTTACCTAAAAATTGATAACAGTGAAGATATTTCCACAGAGAAAGGCAATCACAGATTCATTAAACAAACTTACGGTTCACCAAAGGAAAGGTGTGAGACTGTATATATTAGGATATTGGGTTTAACAGAGATATACAAACATAGGTGAAATATATAATCACCAAACACCTATGGAACACCAAGAGAAGACTACTCAACATTATGTCATAACCTACATGGGAAAAGGATCCGAAGAAGAATAGATATATGTATATGTGTAAAAGGACCACATCTCACACACCTAGCACAAGCAAAACATTGTTATCAAAGTTGCTGTGATAAAAAATTAAAAAAATGAATAAGAAGTAGTGAGACATAAACTTAATGGGCTTTTTCCTGGCACACTGCATTCTAATTTACAACCTACAACACGACTTCCATTGAGGCTCTGTTGCCCTAGTAACCAGATTTTGTAAAGGAGAACTGCTACCGCCTTGTGAACATTTCTCAAAACAGCAGCTTTAAACACAGCTCTAGAGCGGAGGGGAAGATGGTGGAAGAGTAAGACGCGGCGATCAACTTCCTCCCCACAGATACACCAGAAATACATCTACACGTGGAACAACTCCTACAGAACACCTACTGAATGCTGGCAGAAGACCTCAGACCTCCCAAAAGGCAAGAAACTCCCCATGTACCTGGGTAGGGCAAAAGAAAAAAAGAAAAAACAGAGACAAAAGAATAGGGACGGGACCTGCACCAGTGGGAGGGAGCTGTGAAGGAGGAAAGGCTTCCGCAAACTAGCAAACCCCTTCGCAGGCGGAAACTACGGGTGGTGGAAGGGGGAGTGTCACAGCTGTGGAGGAAAGCACAGCAACGGGGTGAGGAGGGAAAAGCGGGGAGATTCCCGCACAGAGAATCGGTGCCGACCGGTGCTCGCCAGCCCGAGAGGCTTGTCTGCTCACCTGCAGGGGCGGGCGGGGCTGCGAGCTGAGGCGCGGGCTTTGGTCAGAGCGCAGGGAGAGAAATGGTGTTGGTTGTGTGAACACAGCCTGTTGGGTTTAGTGCACCATGGCTAGCTGGGAGGGAGTCCGGGAAAATGTCTGGAGCTGCCGAAGAAGCAAGAGACTTTTTCTTCCCTCTTTGTTTCCTGGTACATGAGGAGACGGGATTAAGAGCGCTGCTTAAAGGAACTCCAGAGACCAGCGCGAGCCGTGGCTAAAAACACGGACCCCAGAGAAGGGCGTGAGTCGTGGCTAAAAGCATGGACCCCTGAGATGGGCGTGAGCCGTGGCTAAAAGCGCAGATCCCAGAGGCAGGTGTGAGCCACGGCTGAAAGCACGGATCCCAGAGATGGGAGGAAGACGCTAAGGCTGCTGCTGCCGCCACCAAGGGGCCTCTGTGCGAGCACAAGTCACTATCCACACCTCCCTTCCGGGGAGCCTGTGCAGCCCACGACTGCCAGGTTCCCGGGATCCAGAGACAAGTTCCCTGGGAGAACGCACGGCGGGCCTCAGGCTGGTGCAACGTCACGCCGGCCTCTGCTGCTGCAGGCTCGCCTCGCATTCCACGTCCCTCCCTCCCCTCAGCCTGAGTGAGCCCCTGAATCAGCAGCTCCTTTAACCCCATCCTGTCTGAGCAAAAAACAGAAGCCCTCCAGCGACCTACACGCAGAGGCGGAGCCAATTCCAAAGCTGAGCCACTGGGAGCTGTGAGAACAAAGAAGAGAAAGGGAAATCTCTCCCAGCAGCCTCAGAAGCAGCGGATTAAAGCTGCTTGATGTACCCTGCATCTGTGGAAGACATGAATAGACAACGAATCATCCCAAATTGACGAGGTAGACTTTGAGAGCAAGATTTATGATTTTTTTCCCCTTTTACTCTTTTTGTGAGTGTGTATGTGTATGCTTCGGTATGAGATTTTGCTGTACTGCTTTGCTTCCACCATTTGTCCTACGGTTCTATCCATTCGTTTTGTTTCTTTTTAATGTATTTTCTTAATTATTATATTTTAATTTAATAACTTTATTATATTTTACTTTATTTTATTTTACTTTATCTTCTTTCTTTCTTTGTTTCCTTCCTTCCTTCCCTCCTTCCTTCCTTCCTTTCTCCCACCGCCCTCCCTCTCTCCCTCCCCCTCCTTTCTTTCTTTCCTTCTTTTCTTCTTTCTTTCTTTCATCCATCCTTCCTTCCTTCCTTCCTTCCTTCCTTCCTTCCTTCCCTTCTTTCTTTCTTTCTTCCTACTTCTACTGACTCTTTCTCTCTAATTTTTCTCCCTTTTATTCTGAGCTGTGTGGATGAAAGGCTTTTGGTGCTGCAGCCAGGAGTCAGTGCTGTGCCTCTGAGGTGGGAGAGCCAACTTCAGGACACTGGTCAACAAGAAACCTCCCAGCTCCACATAATATCAAATGGCAAAAATCTCCCAGAGATCTCCATCTCAATGCCAGCACCCAGCTGCACTCAACAAACAGCAAGTTACAGTGCTGGACACCCTATGCCAAACAACTAGCAAACAGGGACACAACCCCACCCATTAGCAGAGAGGCTGCCTAAAATCATAATAAGTCCACAGACACCCCAAAATACCACCAGACATGGACCTGCCCACCAGAGAGACAAGATCCAGCTTCATCCACCAGAATACAGGCACTAGTCCCCTCCACCAAGAAGCCTACACAACTCACTGAACCAACCTTAGCCACTGGGGACAGACACCAAAAACAACAGGAACTACGAACCCACAGCCTGCAAAAAGGAGACCCCAAACACAGTAAGGTAAGCAAAATGAGAAGACAGAAAAACACACCGCAGATGAAGGAGCAAGAAAAAAATGCACCAGACCTAACAAATGAAGAGGAAATAGGCAGTCTACCTGAAAAAGAATTCAGAATAATGATAGTAAACGTGATCCAAAATCTTGGAAATAGAATAGACAAAATGCAAGAAACATTTAACAAGGACATAGAAGAACTTAAGATGAAACAAACAGTGATGAACAGCACAATAAATGAAATGAAAAATACTCTAGATGGGGTCAAAAGCAGAATAACTGAGGCAGAAGGACGAATAAGTGACCTGGAAGATAAAATAGTGGAAAAAACTACTGCAGAGCAGAATAAAGAAAAAATGATGAAAAGAACTGAGGACAGTCTCAGAGACCTCTGGGACAACATTAAACGCACCAACCTTCGAATTATAGGGGTTCCAGAAGAAGAAGAGAAAAAGAAAGGGACTGAGAAAATATTTGAAGAGATTGTAGTTGAAAACTTCCCTAATATGGGAAAGGAAATAGTTAATCAAGTCCAGGAAGCACAGAGAGTCCCATACAGGATATATCCAAGGAGAAATACGCCAAGACACACATTAATCAAACTGTCAAAAGTTAAATACAAAGAAAGCATATTAAAAGCAGCAAGGGAAAAACAACAAATAAGACACAAGGGAATCCCCATTAGGTTAACAGCTGATCTCTCAGCAGAAACTCTGCAAGCCAGAAGGAAGTGGCAGGACATACTGAAAGTGATGAAAGAGAAAAACCTGCAACCAAGATTACTCTACCCAGCAAGGATCTCATTCAGATTTGACGGAGAAATTAAAACCTTTACAGACAAGCAAACGCTGAAAGAGTTCAGCACCACCAAACCAGCATTACGACAAATGCTAAAGGAACTTCTCTAGGCAAGAAACACAAGAGAAGGAAAAGACCTACAATAACGAACCCAAAACAATTTAGAAAATGGGAATACGAACATACATATCGATAATTACCTTAAATGTAAATGGACTAAATGCTCCCACCAAAAGACACAGATTGGCTGAATGGATACAAAAACAAGACCCTTATATATGCTGTCTACAAGGGACCCACTTCAGACCTAGAGACACATACAGACTGAAAGTAAGGGGATGGAAAATGATAATCCATGCAAATGGAAACCAAAAGAAAGCTGGAGTAGCAATTTTCATATCAGACAAAATAGACTTTAAAATAAAGACTACTAGAAGAGACAAAGAAGGACACTACATAATGATCAAGGGATCGATCCAAGAAGAAGATATAACAATTGTAAATATTTATGCACCCAACATAGGAGCACCTCAATACATAAGGCAAATACTAACAGCCATAAAAGGGGAAATCGACAGTAACACATTCATAGTAGGGGACTTTAACACCCCACTTTCACCAATGGACAGATCATCCAAAATGAAAATAAATAAGGAAACACAAGCTTTAAATGATACATTAAACAAGATGGACTTAATTGATATTTATAGGACACTCCATCCAAAAACAACAGAATACACATTTTTCTCAAGTGCTCATGGAACATTCCCCGGGATAGATCATATCTTGGGTCACAAATCAAGCCTTGGTAAATTTAAGAAAATTGAAATTACATCAAGTATCTTTTCCGACCACAACGCCATAAAACTAGATATCTATTACAGGAAAAGATCTGTAAAAAATACAAACACATGGAGGCTAAACAATACACTATTTAATAGTGAAGTGATCACTGAAGAAATCAAAGAGGAAAAAACAAAATACCTAGAAACAAATGACAATGGAGACACGACGACCCAAAACCTATGGGTTGCAGCAAAAGCAGTTCTAAGAGGGAAGTTTATAGCAATACAAGCCCACCTTAAGAAACAGTAAACATCTCGAATAAAAAACTTAATCTTGCACCTGAAGCAATTAGAGAAAGAACAAAAAACCCCCAAAGTTAGCAGAAGGAAAGAATCATAAAAATCAGATCAGAAATAAATGAAAAAGAAATGAAGGAAACAATAACAAAGATCAGTAAAACTAAAAGCTGGTTCTTTGAGAAGATAAACAAAATAGATAAACCATTAGCCAGACTCATCACGAAAAAAGGAAGAAGACTCAAATCAATAGAATTATAAATGAAAAAGGAGAAGTAACAACTGACACTGCAGAAATACAAAAGATCATGAGAGATTACTACAAGCAACGCTATGCCAATAAAATGGACAAGCTGGAAGAAATGGACAAATTCTTAGAAATGCACAACCTCCCAAGACTGAATCAGGAAGAAATAGAAAATATGAACAGACCAATCACAAGCACTGAAATTGAAACTGTGATTAAAAATCTTCCAACAAACAAAAGCCCAGGACCAGATGGCTTCACAGGCGAATTCTATCAAACATTTAGAGAAGAGCTATCACCTATCCTTCTCAAACTCTTCCAAAATATAGCGGAGGGAGGAACACTCCCAAATTCATTCTACGAGGCCACCATCACCTTGATACCAAAACCACACAAGGATGTCACAAAGAAAGAAAACTACAGGCCAATATCACTGATGAACATAGATGCAAAAATCCTCAACAAAATACTAGCAAACAGAATCCAACAGCACATTAAAAGGATCATACACCATGATCAAGTGGGGTTTATTCCAGGAATGCAAGGATTCTTCAATATACGCAAATCAATGTGATAAACCGTATTAACAAATTGAAGGAGAAAAATCGTATGATCATCTCAATAGATACAGAGAAAGCTTTTGACAAAATTCAACACCCATTTATAACAACCCTGCAGAAAGTAGGCATAGAAGGAACTTTCCTCAACATAATAAAGGCCATATATGACAAACCCAGAGCCAACATCATCCTCAATGATGAAAAACTGAAAGCATTTACACGAAGATCAGGGAAAAGACAAGGTTGCCCACTCTCACCACTCTTATTCAATATAGTATTGGAAGTTATAGCCACAGCAATCAGAGAAGAAAAGGAAAGAAAAGGAATCCAAACCGGAAAAGAAGAAGTAAAGCTGTCACTGTTTGCAGATGGCATGATACTATACATACAGAATCCTAAAGATGCTACCAGAAAACTACTAGAGCTAATCAATGAATTTGGTAAAGTTGCAGGATACAAAATTAATGCATAGAAATCTCTTGCATTCCTATACACTAAGGATGAAAAATCTGAAAGTGAAATCAAGAAAACACTCCCATTTACCACTGCAACAAAAAGAATGAAATATCTAGGAATAAACCTACCTAAGGAGACAAAAGAACTGTATGCAGAAAATTATAAGACACTGATGAAAGAAATTAAAGATGATATAAATAGATGGAGAGATATACCATGTTCTTGGATTGGAAGAATCAACATTGTGAAAATGACTCTACTACCCAAAGCAATCTACAGATTCAATGCAATCCCTATCAAACTACCACTGGCATTTTTCACAGAACTAGAACAAAATGTTTCACAATTTGTATGGAAACACAAAATACCCCGAATAGCCAAAGCAATCTTGAGAACGAAAAACGAAGCTGGAGGAATCAGCCTCCCTGACTTCAGACTATATGACAAAGCTACAGTAATCAAGACAGTATGGTACTGGCACAAAAAGAGAAAGCTAGATCAATGGAACAGGATAGAAAGCCCAAAGATAAACCCACACACATATGGTCACCTTATCTTTGATCAAGGAGGCAGGAATGTACAGTGGAGAAAGGACAGCCTCTTCAATAAGTGGTGCTGGGGAAACGGGAGGGTTACATGTAAAAGTATGAGATTAGATCACTCCCTAACACCATACACAAAAATAAGCTCAAAATGGATTAAGGACCTAAATGTAAGGCCAGAATCTATCAAACTCTTAGAGGAAATCATAGGCAGAACACTCTATGACATAAATCACAGCAAGATTCTTTTTGACCCACCGCCTAGAGAAATGGAATTAAAAACAAAAATAAACAAATGGGACCTAATGAAACATCAGAGCTTTTGCACAGCAAAGGAAACCATAAACAAGACCAAAAGGCAACCCTCAGAATGGGAGAAAATATTTGCAAATGAAGCAACTGACAAAGGATTAATTCCCCAAAATTAAAAGCAGCTCATTCAGCTCAAGAACAATAAAAAAACAACCCAATCCAAAAATGGGCAGAATACCTAAATAGACATTTCTCCAAAGAAGATATACAGACTGCCAACAAACACATGAAAGAATGCTCAACATCATTAATCATTAGGGAAATACAAATCAAAACTACAATGAGATATCATCTCACACCAGTCAGAATGGCCATCATCAAAAAATCTAGAAACAATAAATGCTGGAGAGAGTGTGGAGAAAAGGGAACACTCCTTCACTGCTGGTGGGAATGTGAATTGGGACAGCCACTATGGAGAACAGTATGGAGGTTCCTTAAAAAACAACAAATAGACCTACCATATGACCCAGCGATCCCACTACTGGGCATATACCCTGAGAAAACCGTAATCCAAAAAGAGTCATGTACCAAAATGTTCATTGCAGCTCTATTTAAAATAGCCCGGTGATGGAAACAACCTAAGTGCGCATCATCAGATGAATGGATAAAGAAGATGTGACACATATATACAATGGAATATTACTCAGCCATAAACAGAAACGAAATTGAGCTATTTGTAATGAGGTGGATAGACCTAAATCTGTCATACAGAGTGAAGTAAGTCAGAAAGAGAAAGACAAATACCGTGTGCTAACAAATATATATGGAATTTAAGGAAAAAAATGCCATGAAGAAACGAGGGGTAAGACAGGAATAAATACACAGACCTACTGGAGAACAGACTTGAAGATACGGGGAGGGGGGAGGGGGAGCTGTGACAAAGCGAGAGAGAGGCATGGACATATATACACTATCAAACGTAAGATAGATAGCTAGTGGGAAGCAGCTGCATAGAACAGGTATATCAGCTCCAGGCTTTGTGACCGCCTGGAGGGGTGGGATAGGGAGGGTGAGAGGGAGGGAGATGCAAGAGGGAAGAGATATGGGAACATATGTATATGTATAACTGATTCACTTTGTTATAAACAGAAACTAACACACCATTCTAAAGCAATTATACCCCAAAAACGGTGTTAAAAAAAAAAACACAGCGCTAATGCTCACTTGATATTCTAAATAATTGCAGGCCTGTAAATGACACCTGGCCTCTAAACAAATCCTTGGGTCGTAAATCCAGCAAAAAACTCAAAAGATGTGCACATTTTAAAATGACAAAAGACATGCACATTTTAAAACGACAATTTCAAGAGGCATATTTTTCGCTCCTTTTGTCTTCTCTTTTTTTTTCTTTCTGTCTTTTTTTTTGTTAAAAAAAGAGCAAGGAAAACGGCTCAACATCAGTAACTAATAAAGCCATACAAATCCAGTCTACAAAAATATTCACCTCAGAGCTGTCAGAATGATCGTCATCAAAATAGTCTACAGAGAATAAATGTTGAAGGGGTTTTAGAGAACTGTGTACCCTCTAGCTGCTGGTGGGATGTCACCTGGTAACAGCCAGTAGTGAGAACACAATGGAGGTGCGTTTAAAGGTAAAAATTGAGCTACTATGTGATCAGGTAGGCCCACTGATGGGCCTATCCGCTGAGTAGACCTGAATCAAAAAGACACAGGCTGGCAATCCTTCACTGCAGCAACATGTACCATAGCCAAGAGCTGGAAGAAACCAAAATGTCCATCAACAGAAAAATGCACCAAGAAGAAGTGGTCCATGTACACAATGGAATATTAGCCATGGAAAAGCATGGAACAATGCTGTTGGCACCACCATAGAAGGATCTAGAGATAATCACCCTACCTGAAGTAAGAAAGAAAACGAAAGACAGATATCCTATTACATCACTTATAGGTGTTACCTAAAAATTGATACCCATGAAATAATTTCCAAGAGAAGGACACTCATAGATTCAGAAAACCAAATTATGTTTAACCAAATGGAAAGGTGTAAGGAATGTATGAATTAGGATATGGGGGTTAACAGACATGTAGTAATACATATGAAATATATAATCACAAAATACCTATGGAATGCTAAAAGAGGTGTACTCAACACTCTGTAGTAACCTACACGGGAAAGGATCCAAAGATGAATAGATCAAGACATTGATATAATGAACCAGATTCCATAC
This sequence comes from Orcinus orca, assembly GCF_937001465.1. Lineage (NCBI taxonomy): Eukaryota > Metazoa > Chordata > Mammalia > Artiodactyla > Delphinidae > Orcinus > Orcinus orca. The sequence goes on along the minus strand of NC_064561.1, from coordinate 47,922,497 downwards.
ACCTAGAAAAAACACAGTATTTTTATCCAATTTGCTGTGATAATAAATAAAAATTAAATGTAAAAAACAAACAAGAAGGAAGGAGATATAAGCTCCTGGGAGTTTGCCGTGGCACATTCTGCTCTAATTTGCAGCTTACAAACACGATTTCCAGGAAACCTCTGTTGCCCAAAAACCCAGAGTTGGAAATGTAGAAATGCTGCCGCCTTGTGGCCGTTTCCCACAAGAGCGGCTTTAAAACCACAGCTAACGGTCACTTAACATTCACAAGGACTCAGGACAGTAAACGACAACTACCCTCAAAAATTCACAACTGGCAAAATTTTCAAGGAGATAGTAGGAAGAGGTAAATTTTACTCATTATTTTTCTAAAAACAAGGAAAATGGATAAAAGCTCAACAACATAAATTTTTAAACTCATGCAAATCTAGCCTACAAAAAGATTTCAACTCACACACGGCAACTACCATCAGCCAAAGGTCTACAAACAATAAATGCTGAAGGGGTTTTAGAGAACTGTGTACCCTCTAGCTGCTGGTGAGATGTAAAGTGGTAAGAGCCAATAGTGAGAACAGAAAGGAGCTGTGTTTAAAAGTAAAAATTGAGCCAGCATTCCATTCAGCAGGCCCACCGCTGAACCTCTCACCTGAAAATACCAGAGCCGAGAAGGCACAGACTGCAACAGCTTCACTGCAGGATTTTTCACAATAGCCAAGACACGGAAGCAACCAAAATGTCCATCAATGGATGAATGGATAAAGAAGTGGTCCATGTACATAATGGAATATGAGCCATGGAAAACAGTGAAACACTGCTCGTTGAGGCACCATTTATGAGCCTAGATATAATCTCAGAACATGCCGTAAGTCAGAAAGAAAAAGACATATAGTATGATATCACTTATAGGCGTTATCTAACAACTGACAAAAATGATAGCATTTTCACAGAGAAAGAAACTCACAGACTTAGAAAACAAACTATTCTTATGTAACTGGAAAGGTGGGCGGTATGGAAAATTAAGATTAGGGTTACCATATGTGTACATATACCTACTAAATACATTTATCAAAGAGACCGACCATATAGCAAGGGAGGTCAATGGAGCACTCTGCAATAATTTACATGGGAAGAGTATCTGTACATGAATATATTACATATATGTGTGTGTGTGTGTGTGTGTGTGTGTGTGTGTATGTAATGTACAAATGAACCAGATTGTATACACCTAGGACAAACAATATTCTAAATATTACCTCGATTTAAAAAGACTAAAAAATCGAACAAGAAATAATGGAATATTAACTTATGGGATTTTTTCTTAGCACATTCCATTCTAATTTACAACCTGGGAACACAACTTCCAGAAATGTTGTGCTGCCCTAGAAACCAGTTTTGGGAACGGAGAAATGCTGCCGCCTTGTGGCCGTTTCCCCCAACAGCACCTTTAAAGCCAGTAGTAGTGGTCACTAAATATTCACACTCATTACAAGCCTGTAAATGTCACCTGTTCTCAAAAAAATCCTGGGGTCAAAAATCGACGAAAAATTCAAAACAGGGCAGCCTTCCCAGAAGACCACTTCAAGTGGTTTATTGTACTCACAGTTTTTTTCTGTTTTCGTTTAACAGAAAGAAAACAAAGCATGGAAAAATGCTGAACATTAGGAATTATTAAAGACATGCAAATCCAAGTTACAAAAACCTATCAGCTCACACCAGTCATAATGGCCATCAGCAAAAATTCTGCAAACAATAAATGCTGAAGGGGTTGTGGAGAAATGCGCACCCTCGTTTCTAAGTGGGACATGGTAAGAACCAGTAATGAAAACACAAAGGAGGTGCCTTGATAAGGTAAATATTGAGCTACCATTCAATCAAGCATACCCACTGCTGGGCCTATCACTTGAGAGGATGAGAATCCAAAAGACACAGGGTGGCAATCCTGCACTCCAGCAATATTTACCACAGCCAACACTTGGAAGCAACAAAAATGTCTGTCAACAGAGGAAGGCACAAAGAAGAAGTGGTCCATGTACACAATGGAATATTACTCCAATAAAAAAAATATATAATTTCAATTTAGAAACCAAACGTAAGTTAGGAGACATCAGCTTTTGGGGGTTTGTCCGGGCACATTCCTCTCTAATATATAACCGACGAACACCACTGGCAGGAAGGACTCTTTCCGTAATTCCCAGAATTGGGAAAGGAGAAATGCTGCCGCCCAATGGCTGATACCTTCAACAGCAGCTTTAAAATCTGTGCTAATGGTCACTTCATATGCACAAGTACTGGAGGGCTGTAAATGAAACGAGCCCTGAAAATGTCTTCAGGGAGGTAATGGCCAAAATATTTCAAAATGTGACACATACTTCAAGAAAACCATTTGAAGAATTAAGCGCTACTCACAGCTTGAAAAAAAAAGAGGACATGCCTGAAAGTTCAATTTCAAGGGATTATGAGATGCATGCAAATCCAACCTCAAAGAGGTGTCAGCTCACACCTGTCAGAATAAACATCAGCAGAAAAACTACAAACAATAAATGCTGAAAGGGTTGTGGACAAGGGCATACCCTCAAATTTAAGTGCAACATAACCTGGTAAGAGCCACTAATGAGTGCAGAATGGAGACGCCTTTACAAGGTAAACATTTTGCTACCATATGATCCAACAGGCCCTCTCCTGGGCCTATAACCGAAGAAGACATAGTTGAAAGACACAGGCAGGCAAATGTGCATTTCAGCAGTGTTACAATAACCAAGACATGGAAGCAACCAAAAAGTCCATCAACAGGCGAGTGGACAAAGAAAAACTGGTCCACGTACAGATGGAATATTAGCCAAGGAAAACAATGACACAATGCCATTTGCATCACCATAGATGAGTCTAGAAGTAATCACGCAACTTGTAGTAAGTCAGAAAGCGAAAGACACGTATCCTGTGATATCACTTATAGGGGTCACCTAAAAATTGATACCAGTGAAGATATTTCCACAGAGAAAGGCAATCACAGATTCATTAAACAAACTTATGGTTCACCAATGGAAAGGTGTGAGGATTGGATACATTAGGATGTCAGAGTTAACAGAGATATACAAACACAGGTGAAGTATATAATCACCAAAGACCTACGGAATACCAAGAGAAGACTACTCAACATTGTGTCATAACCTAAAATGGGAAAAGGATTCAAAGAAGAAGAGAGATAGGTATATGTGGAAAACAACCACATCTTGCACACCTAAAACAAGCAAAACTTTGTAATCACACTTGCTGTGACAAGCAATGAAAATTAAATTTAAAAAAAGAACAATATTTAGTGAGATATAAACATAAGGGGCTTTTTCCTGGCCCATTCCATTCTAATTTGCAACCTAGAACAGGACTTCCATTGAGGCTCTGTTTCCCTAGTAACCAGATTTGGTTAATGAGAACTGCTGCCGCCTTGTGGCCGTTTCACACAACAGCAGCTCTAACTGCAGCTGTAATGGTTACTTGATAGTCAAAATAATTGCAGGCCTGTAAATGACACCTGTCCTCAAAACAATCCTTCGGTCATAAATCGAGCAAAACTCTCAAAAGACATCCATATTTCAAAACGACAATTTCAAGAGGCATATTTTATGCACATTTTATATTCTGCCTCTTTTTCTCTTATAGAAAAAGGCATGGAAAAACGCTCAACGTCAGGAATTAATAAAGCCATGCAAATCCGTTCTAGAAACACGTTCACCTCACAGCCGTCAGAAGGATCATCGGCAAAAAAGTCTACATAGTATAAATGCTGAAGGGGTTTTAGAGAACTGTGTACCTTCTAGCTGCTGATGGGATGTAACCTGGTAAGAGCCAGTACAGAGAACCAAACGGAGGTGTGTTTAAAGGTAAAACTTGAGCTACTATGTGATCTGGTTGGCCCACTGATGGGCCTATCAGCTGAGTAGCCCTGAATCAAAAAGTCACAGGCTGGCAATCCTTCACTGCAGCAACATGTACCATAGCCAAGAGCTGGAAGAAACCAAAATGTCCATCAACAGAAAAATGCACCAAGAAGAAGTGGTCCATGTACACAATGGAATATTAGCCATGGGAAAGCATGGAACAGTGCCGTTGGCACCAGCATAGAAGGATCTAGAGATTATCACCCTACCTGAAGTAAGAAAGAAAATGAAAGACAGATATCCTATTACATCACTTATAGGTGTTACCGGAAGGTTGATACCCATGAAATAATTTCCAAGAGAAGGACACTCATAGATTCAGAAAACCAAATTATGTTTAACCAAATGGAAAGGTGTAAGGAATGTATGAATTAGGATATGGTGTTTAACAGACATGTAGTAATACATATGAAATATATAATCACAAAATACCTATGGAATACCAAGAGAGGTCTACTCAACACTCTGTAATAACCTACATGGGAAAGGATCCAAAGATGAATAGATCTATACATAGATATAATGAAGCAGATTCTGTTCAGCTAGAACACACACAACAATTTTCTCAAATTTGCTCTTATAATTAATAAAAATTAAATTTAAAAAAAGCAAACAAGAATTATGGAGATATAAGCTCTTGGGTGTTTGTCCTGACACATTCCACTCCAAATTGCAGCCTACAAACACTATTTCCAGGAAAGATCTGTTGCCCAAAATCCCAGAATTGGAAACATAGGAATGCTGTCGCCTTGTGCCATTTCCCGCAAGAGCGGCTTTAAAACCACAGGTAACCGTCACTTAACATTCACAAGGACTCACTCTGGGCTGTAAAGCACACCTGCCGTCAAAACTTGTGCTGAGGTATGGAATGGCCAAAAAAATTCAAACCTGGCAAATTTTTCAAGGAGATAGAATGAAGAGGTAAGTTTTACCCACTATTTTTCGATAAAAAAAGAAAATGGATAAAAGCTCAACATCAGGAATTATTAGACTCATGCAAATCTAACCTACAAAAAGGTTTCACTTCACGCAAGTCAACTACCATCAGCCAGAAGTCTACAAACAATAAACGCTGAAGGTGTTTTAGAGAACTGTGTATCCTCTAGCTGCTTGTGAGATGTAAAGTGGTAAGATCCGGTAATGAGAACAGAAAGGAGCTGCGTTTAAAAGTAAAAATTGAGATGTCATTCGATCCAACACACCCACCACTGGGCCTATCACCTAAGCGCCGAATCGAGAAGACACACGCTGACAAACCTGTACTGAAGTAATACTGAAAATAGCCAGGACATGGAAGCAGCAAAAATGTCAGTTAACAGATGAATGGACAAAGAAGAAGTGGTACATGTACCTAATGGAAGATTAGCTTTCAGAAAAATGAACAATGTCGTTTTCACGACTGCAGGTGGGTCTAGAAATAATCATAATATGTGAAGTCAAAAGGGTATGATATATATCCTATGATGTAATTTATAGATGTTATCTTAAGATTCCTACCAATGAACATATTTCCAAAGGAAAAGACACTCAGAGACGTATAAAACAAACTAATGGTTAACCAAAATGAAAGGTGAGTGGATGAGTAAATTAGGATTATGGGGTTAACATACATACACTAATATATGTTATAAGTATATAAACTTATAATATATAAAATATACAAATCATATAATCATTAATATATATAAATTATATAATCACCAAACACCTACCAAATACCAAGGGAGCTCTACTCAACACTCTATAATAGCCTACATGGTAACAGGATCCAATGATGAACAGATATATGTATGAAACATTGATCCTAATTGGTACATCCAGAGAATCACAACACTCTAATAAAATTTACTCCAATAGGGGCTTCCCTAGTGGTGCAGTGGTTGAGAATCTGCCTGCCAATGCAGGGGACACGGGTTCGAGCCCTGCTCTGGGAGGATCCCACATGCCGTGGAGCAACTATGCCCATGAGCCACAACTACTGAGCTTGCGCGTCTGCAGCCTGTGCTCCACAACAAGAGAGGCCACAATAGTGAGAGGCCCACGCACCTCGATGAAGAGTGGTCCCCGCTTGCCGCAACTAGAGAAAGCCCTCGCACAGAAACGAAGACGCAACACAGCCAAAAATAAATAAATAAATATTAAAGGCAAAGGAGAGAGGGGAAATTGTAGATCGAGGAAGAATCTAGTTTAAAAAAATTTACTCCAATAAGAAACATAAAATAAATTTAGAAAACAAACGTAAGTAGGAGACATAAGCTTTTGGGAGTTTGTCCTGGGACATTCCACTACAATTTGCAACCTAGGACCACAACTTCAAGGAAGGCTCTCCTGTCCTTGTAACCAAAGCTGGGAATGTAGAAATCTGCCGCCTTGTGGTCAATTCCCGCAACAGCAGCTTTAATCCCAGTGCTATTGGTCACTTAATATTCACAAGGACTGCAGGGCTTTAAATGACACCTGCCCTCAAAAAATATCTTGCGGTCAGGAATGGACATTAATATGCAAAACGGTAGAAAATCCAGAGAAGACAATTTCGAGAGGTAAATTTCCTCACAGTGTTTTTTTTTTAAGGACATGAAAAAATGTTCAACATCAAAAATTATTAGGGACATGCAAATTTAAACTACCAAAAGGTATCAGCTCACAATAGTCTGAATGGCCATCAGAGAAAAATGTCTGCAAACAATAAATGCTGAATGGGTTTCCGAGAATGGATACACTCATATGCTGTTGCTGGGATGTAAACTGGTAACAGCCACTAATCAGAACAGAATGAAGGTGCCTTTAAAAGGTAAAAATTGAGCTACTATGTGATCCTGCCAAAACACTAATGGGCCTGTAACCCGAGAACACCAGAATTCAGAAATACCCAGGTACCCAAAAATGCTCTTCAGCGATACTTACAATAGCCAGACATGGATGCAAGCAAAATGTTCAAAAACAAATGAATGGGCAAAGAAGTGGTACATGTACACAATCGAATATTATCCATGGAAATGATGAAACAATGCCTTTTCCATCACCACTGATGAACCTAGGGGTAATCATACTACGTAAAGTAAGTCACAAAAAGAAAGACAAATACCCGATGACATCATTTACTAGGGTTATCTAAAAATTGATACCCATGAATATATTTCCACTGCGAAAGACCCATACAGACTTTGAAAAAGGTGAAAGGAATGGAAAAATTAGGATGTTGGGGTTAACATGCATTTAATAATTCACATAAAATATATAATCAAGAAGGACCTACTGGATGCCAAGGGAGGTCTACTCAACTCTCTCTAATGACCAACATGCGAAAGAATCTAAACCTGATTAGATATATGTATACATATGAATGAACCAGCTTCTTTACACCTAGAACAAACACAACATTGTAATCAAATTTACTCTGATAAGAAATAAAAATTAAATTAAACAAGAAGTAATGTGACACAAGATTTTGTGTATTTGTCCTGGCACTTTACACTCCAATAGACAATCTAGGAAGAGGAATTCCACTAAACCAATGTTTTACCTAGCAATCAAGGTGAGTATGAATAAATTCCACTGCCTTGTTGCCCTTTCCTGCAACTTTAAAAACAATGCTTATGGGTACTTAATATTCAGAAGAACTGTTGGGCTCTACATGACACCCACAATCAGGAAATGTCCACAGGTAAGTAAGCAAACTAAATTCCAAGGGAACAGACTTTCAAGATCCTATTTCCATAGGTAAATTTTACACTGTTTAAAAGAAAAGCACTTGAAAAGATGTTCTAATTCCTATATTATTAGCGTCATGGAAATCAAAACTACAATGAGGGGTCACTTCACATGAGTAAGAATAGCCACCATTGAAACATCTACAAACAGTAAATGCTTGAGAGGTTGTAGAGAAAAGGCAACCCTCCTATGCTGCTCTTGGGATCTAACATGGTAACAGCCACTATAAATAAGAGTATGGAGGTGCCTTTACAAGGTAAATTTAGAGGTACCATATGATCCAGCTGTCCCACTCCCAGGCGTATAACAGGAGAAAACCAGAATTGGAAAACACACATGCACCCACATGTGTACCGCAGCACAATTTACAACGTCTAAGACATGGAAGCAACCAAAATATCCATCAGCAGATGGACGGATAAAGAAGCGGTACATGTTCACAGTGAAATATTACTCAGAAATGAAAAGAATGAAGGAATGCCATTTGCAGCATCATAGATAGAATTAGAGATAATCATACTAAGTGAAGTAAGTCAGAAAGAGAAAGTCAAATATCATATGATACTACTTATAGCTGAAATTTAAAAATTGATACCAATGAACTAATTTACAAGAGAGAAACAGGGACTTTCCAGGTGGTCCAATGGTTAAGAATCTGAGCTTCCAATTCAGGGGGCATGGGTTCGATCCCTGGTGTTGGGAGAACTAATATCACACATGCCTTGCAGTACAGCCAAAAAAATAAAATAAAAGAGAGAGAAACAGATGCACAGACTTAGAAAACAAACTTATGCTTACCCAATGAGAAAGGTGGGTGAAAGCAATAAATCAATCAGGAGGCTGGGGAAAATATTTACACACTAATACATATAAAATAGATTATCAACAAGGACCTACTGCATAGCAAAGGGAAGTCTACTCAACACTCTCTAATAACCTATATGGGAAAAGGATCTGAAGATGAATAGACATATGAATATACATAACTGAACAAGATTCTGTACGCCTACCACAAACAGAATATTTTAAATCAACTTTACTCCAAAAAAAAGAAAAATTAAATTAAAACAAAAACAAGAAGTAACAAAACAGAAGATTTGGGGTGTTTGTTCTGCCACAACCCACACTAATTTACAATCCAAGAGCCCGTCTTCCACAGTGGGTCTGGTTACCCAAGTAACCAGAGAGGGGCATGAAGGAAATCCTAACATCTGTGCCCATTTCCACAACAGCAACTTTAAAACATGTGCTTATGGGCACTTCATATTCACAAGGACTGCCAGGGTGTAAATGACACCTGCCCTTAACAAATGTCCTGTGGTAGTTATCGAGCCAAAATTCAAAATAGTCAGACTTTCAAAAGCCCAATGTCAACTGTAACTTTTCCTCACAGTGTTTAAAAAAACACATGCAAAGATGCTCAAAATCTTGTATTATTGGAGAGACACATGCAAATCAAAACTACAACAAGGTATCACCTCACACAGTCAGAATGGCCATCATCAAAACGTTTACAAACCATAAATGCTGGAGAGGACATGGAGAAAAGGGAACCCTGCTATGCTGTTGGTGTGATGTAAGCTGGTAAGAGCCACTATAAAGTACAGTATGGAGATGTCTTTTAAAAGTAAAAATAGAGCTACCATATCATCCAGCAGTCTTCCTTCTGGGTGTATATCTGCAGAAAGCCAGAAATGAAAATGGCAAATGCACCCAAACCCAAACACGCACTGCAGCACTGTTTACAATAGCCAAGACATGGAGGCAACCAAAATGTCCATCAACAGATGAATGGATAATGAAGAAGTTGTACACGTACACAATCAAATAAATATTACTCAGAAATGAAAAAGCATGATCACCTCTAGGTCCATTTCTGTTGCTGCAAATGACATTATTTCATTCTAAGTGAAGTAAGTCAGATAGAAAAAGACAAATATCATATGATATCACTTATAGTGGAGTCTAAAAAATGATAGAAATGAACAAATTTGTAAAACAGAAACAAACCAACAGACTTCATATATCCTTCAGGGAGAAAAAATTTTAAATGTTTCCAATCACTAAATGTCAACCTGAAAAATGTAAGCAATAAATAACATAGTAAAGGTATTAATTCTCCCCAAATTAACCTATACCAGGCATTAGCAAACTAAACCTGGAGATCACATCCAGCCTATCATCTTCTTTTGTAAATTAAATTTAATGAATGATCCACAAGAAAACCCATAATGAGACGTCAGGTCACACCTCTCAACGTGGCTATTATTCCAAAGTATACAAATATGAAATGTTGTTCATGACATGGAGAAGGCAATCCTAGTACACTGGTGGTGGGACTGTAAGTTGGTACACCCACTATGAAAAGAATATGGAGGTCCTGATAAAAGCTAAAAGTAGAACTATCATATTAGCCAGTAATTCCACTGCTTGGTATATGTCCAAAGAAAATGAAGACACCAATTTGACAAGATACATGCATCCCAATGTTCATAGCAGCATTATTTACAATTGCCAACATATGGAAGCAAACTAAATGTCCATCAACAGATGAGTGGATAAAGAAGATGTGGTATGTATACACAATAGACTATTACTCAGCCATTAAAAGGATCAAATTCTGCCATTTGCAACAACATGGATAGGCCTAGAATATTTATGTGTACTTAAGTTAGAGAAGGACAAATACACTATGTTCTCACTTCTCTGTAGAATCTAAAAATGCAAGAAATGTATGTATATAACAAAACAGAAATAGACTCACAGAGAACAAATTAGTGGTTACTGGTGGGGCGACTTAAAGGGGGAGGGAAAAACAGTGGTTTGTTTCTCTAAATCCAGTACCCCTATGTATGAAATAAACAAACAAGGATATATAGCACAACACAGGGAAATATAGACATTATTGTGTAATCACTTTAGTGGAACACGATCTATAAAAATATTCAATCCATATGTTGTACCCCTGAGACTAATGTAATATTGTAAATCAACTATACTTCAATTTAAATAATCCATAGGGTGGCTGAATGGATTAAAGAAAGTTCAATTATACTGTGTACAAGATATTCATGTTAACTTCTAATCCATATATAGCATAAAATTGAAAGATTGGGAACAAAATACTCCATGAAAATGATACTTGACTGACTAGTCTATTATGAGATAAAAAAGACTTGAAGTCAAACCTCTCAAAGGAAAGAAGGTTATCATATAATGATAAATGGATTAATTCATCAAGAAATCATGACAATTATAAATATGTACGTATCCAGCTTTGGAGCCTCTCAACATATAAAGAATATATTAACCCACGTGAAGGGGAAAATGTGCAGAAATAAAATCATGGTAAGAAACATCGATACCCAACTTTCAACACTGTATAGATCATCCGGACATAATATCAATCAGGAAACACTGAACCTGAACACACACTTGATATCAAATGAACCTAACATACATCTACAGTATATTCCACTCAACAGCAGCAAACTTTCCATTGTTCTTAAGTACACGTAGAACATTGCCTAGGGTAGATCCTATGTTAAGCCACAAAACAAGTCTTCAAAAATCCAAGAATATTGAAATCATGTCAAGGATCATTTCCAACCACAATGGTATGAAACTGAAATTCAATATTAAAAAGAATAATTGAAAATTGAAGAACACTTGGAAATTGGACAATAAGCTCTTGAATAGCCAATGCATACAGGAATAAATCAAAACGGAAATTTAAAAGAAATCTTAAAGCAAACAAAATTGGAAACACAAAGTACCTAAATTTATGGAATACAGGAACAAGACTGCAATTCAAAGAGTTATGTTTACAGTAATAGATGCATATATTTTCAAAGAATTCTTGAGAGGGGATCAAGATGATAGAGTAGGAAGATACTGAGCTCCCCTGCTGCCAAAGGCACACCCAAGTTACAACAACTTACACGGAAATTATCTCTGAAGACCAGCAGGGAATGTTTTCCACAACTAAAGATATAAGGAAGGAGAAACCACAAGGCAGGTAGGAGAACTGGAAACACAGTCTAATTGGAACCCACACATATAGCACAGTGACCCACAGCTGGAAGATATCACAATTGCATAGGTCCTCCACATGGAGGGAAGGGTATGAGCCTGGCATTAGGCTGCTCAGCCCAGGGTTCCTGCACTGGAAGAAAAGAACACAGCAGGTCTGGCTTTGAAAACTTGCAGGGCTTATTTTCAGGAAATCTGGAGACTAAAGGAAACTGAGACTGCTCTCATAGGGCACACACAAATCTCACATGTTCTCAGTCCCTGTGCAGAGCCAATAGAGTGAAAGACACGTGTGCCAGACCCACTTGCTAATCTCGGAGAGCTTCTTGGAAAGGCAAGAGACAACTGGGACTCCCACTAGGAACTGAGACATGGGCAAGCAACATTTTAGAATCTTCCCTGGAACTGATTAGAATCAGGGGCCTGCCCCATTTACCACCATGCCCATAGCACTCCCGCACCAGAAGGTCTCACAACCAGACACACTGGGGGCCTACGCTGTCCACCTGTGCACCTGGAGCACCACACAGCCACCCATAATGGAGGGCTGCCTTGGATATCAGCACACCCATGGCAATCAATCACATACTGCAGGGGTTCACAGCCATTTAGGCCAGGGTCCAATACCACCTACCAGCTTGTCTACAGCAGTTGGCCCCGCCGTAAGAGAAAGGTGTGTGCAGCCCACACAGGGAACACCCCTGGAGCATGTGGCTCTGCTGGCCAGAGGACAATGTGCTGCTGGGCCCTATCAGTCATCTCCTATATAAGGCCACTTCTCTGAGACCCGGGAATGTAACAACCTGAACCTAATGAATAAAGATGTACAGAGACTTAGGAAGCATAAGGAAATAGAGGAATATGTTACAAATGAAGTAACAAGACACGACATCAGAAAAAGAACTGAATAAAACAGGGATAAGCATTCTACCCGATTAAAAAAAGTGTTCACAGTAATGATTATAAAGACGCTCACCCAAGTCAGGAGAAGAATAGATAGACATGGTGAGAATTTCAACAGAGTAATAACATGTCAAAAAGAACAAAACAGTGAACAATACAATAAAAGAGATTAAAACACACACACATGTACATGAGAGAAGCCCCATTATACTGTATGATACAGAAGAACAGATCAGTGAAATGGAAAACAGAGTAGTGAAAATCACCCAAACTGAATAGCACAAAGTAAAAGCAATTAAGAGTATACGTAAAGGGACCTCTGAGACAACATCAAGAGTATTAACATGAGCATTACAGGGGCCCCAGAACGAGGAGAAGAGAGAAACGGGCAGATAACTTATTGGAGGATACAGGAACTGATAACTTTCCTAACCTGGGGAAGGAAACACACATCCAGGTCCAGGAAAAACAGAGTTCCAAACAAGATGAAGACAAACAGGTCCACACCAAGACATATTATAAAGCTCCAAAAATTTAAAAATTTAAAGAGTGATCACAGAGGCAGTGAAATAAAAGGGTCTAGTTATGTTCAAGGTATTCCCATAAGACTGTCAGATGACTTCTCAGCACAATTTTCAAACCAGGAAGGAATGATAGGATATAATCAATGGGCTAAAAAGAAAAAGTCTACAACAGGAATACTCTACCAGCAAAATTATTATTCAGAATTGCAGGACAGGGCTTCCCTGATGTCACAGTGGTTGAGAATCTGCCTGCCAATGCAGGGGACACGGGTTCGGGCCCTGATCCAGGAAGATCCCACATGCCACAGAGCAACTAAGCCTGTGTGCCACAACTACTGAGCCTGTGCCCTAGAGCCCATGAGACACAACTACTGAGCCTGCTAGCCACAACTACTGAAGCCTGAGCACCTAGAGCCCATGTTGCACAACAAGAAGAGCCACTGCAATGAGAAGCCCATGCACCACAATGGCCCATGCACCACAACGAAGAGTAGCCTCCACTTGCCACAACTAGAGAAAAGCCCACGCACTGCAATGAAGACCTAATACAGCCAAAAATAAATAAATAAATTTATGGAGGAAAGAAAGAATTGAAGGAGAGGTCAAGAGTTTCCCAGACTAGCAAAAGCTAAAAGAGTTCATCACTAATAAACCAGCCTTATATGCAATGTTGAAGGAATTTACTTAAGCTTAAAAGAAGTCTCACTAATTATTGATAGTAACAAGAAAACAAACAAAAGTAAAAATCTCACTGAAAAACCTATACATAGAGTAAGGGTAATAGATCAAACATTTTTTTAGCTTCTGTAAAGAATAAAAGACAATAGTAGTATGTGTTTTTAAAAAAGAGAGGGCCCAAATAAATCAGAAATGAAAGCGATGATGTTACAACAGACACCACAGAAATACAAAGTATCCTAAGCTACACACAGGGTAACTCAAGGCTCAGACTGGACAGAGCCCAGTCTCCCTTCCACTGTACATGAGTTACAGGAGCCTCAGGAACTGAGGAGGGGGTCCCTGAGGGGAGGCACAAGATAGAAGATGTTAGGCATTAACCTGACTCTATTTATGTTAAACCTGCCTGAACTACATTCACATGAGATTGTTTTGTCCTGAATGTACATTGGCACCTTTAGTCTGAACTGCAGATCTTTGGCTTCACCACCTCCACCGACAGCATTAGCTTCACCTGCTGTGGACCGTCTCCTATAGGATTTCTAGAACCACAAAACATCGAAGTTTCATAGGACACAGAGTCTGTGAGACTCCACTCAGTCTCAGAGTGTCAACCCCACTCAGAGACGTAGAGTCACAACAGAGACTCCACTCTTGGAGGACACACACAGTAGTGTGCACATCAGGACCCAAGGGAAGGAGCAGTGACCCCATAGGAGACTGAGCAGACCTACCTGCTAGTTTTAGAGGGTCTCCTGCAGAGGCGGGGGGTGACTGGGGCTCACCGTGCGGACAAGGACACTGGCAGCAGAAGTTCTGGGAAATCCTCCTTAGCATGAGCCCTCCCAGAGTCCGCAGGTAGCCCCACCAAAGAGCCAGGTGGGCCACAGTTCTGGGTCGCCTCAGGCCAAACAACAAACAGAGAGGGAACTCTGCCCCATGCATCAGCAGACAAGCGGATTAAAGTTTTATTGAGCTCTGCCCACCAGAGCAACACCCAGCTCTACCCACCACCACTCCCTCACATCAGGAATGCTGCACAAGCCTCTAAGATAGACTCATCCAGCAGAGAGCAGACAGCAGAAGCAAGAAGAACTACAGTTCTTCAGACTGTGGATGGAAAACCACATTCACAGAAAGATAGACAAAATGAAAAGGCAGAGGAATTTGTACCAGATGAAGGAACAAGATAAAACCCCAGAAAAACAACTCAATGAGGTGGAGATAGGCAACCTTCCAGAAAAAGAATTCATAATAATGATAGTGAAGATGATCCAAGACCTTGGAAAAAGAATGGAGGCAAAGATAGAGAAGATGCAAGAAATAGTTAACAAAGACCTAGAAGAATTAAACAACCAACAAACAGAGATGAACAATACAATAACTGAAATGAAAAATACACTAGAAGGGGGCTTCCCTGGTGGCGCAGTGGTTGAGAGTCCACCTGCCGATGCAGGGGACATGGGTTCGTGCCCTGGTCTGGTAAGATCCCACATGCCAAGGAGCGGCTGGGCCCGTGAGCCATGGCCGCTGAGCCTGCACATCCAGAGCCTGTGCTCCACAACGGGAGAGGTCACAAAAGTGAGAGTCCCTCGTACCGCAAAAAAAAAAAAAAAAAAAAAAACACTAGAAGGAATCAATAGTAGAATAACTGAGGCAGAAGAACGGATAACTGGCCTGGAGACAGAAAGGTGGAATTCACTGCTGCAGAAAAGAATAAAGAAAAAAGAATGCAGAGAAAGGAAGACAGCTTAAGAGACCTCTGGGATAACATTAAATGCAACAAAATTTGCATTATAGGGATCCCAGAAGGTGAAGAGAGAGAGAGAGGACCCGAGAAAATATTTGAAGTGATTATAGTCGAAAACTTCCCTAACACGGGAAAGGAAATAGTAGCCACCCAAGTCCAGAAAGCACAGAGAGTCCCAGGCAGGATAAACCCAAGGAGAAAAATGCCGAGACACATAATAATCAAACTGACAAAAATTAAAGACAAAGAAAAATTATAGAAAGCACAAGGGAAAAATGACAACATACAAGGGAACTCCCATAAGGTTAACAGCTGATTTCTCAGCAGAAACTCTACAAACCAGGAGGGAGTTGGCCGATATATTTAAAGTGATGAAAGGGAAGAACCTACAACCAAAAGAACTCTACCCAGCAAGATCTCATTCAGATTCCATGGAGAAATCAAAAGCTTTACAGACAAGCAAAAGCTAAGAGAACTCAGCACCACCAAACCAGCTCTACAACAAATGCTAAAGGAACCTATCTAAGTGGGAAACACAACAGAAGAAAAGAATCTACAAAAACAAACACATAACAATTAAGAAAATAGTAATAGGAATATACATATCAATATTTACCTTAAATGTGAATGGATTAAATGCTCCAAACAAAAGACACAGTCTTGCTGAATGGATACAAAAACAAGATCCATATATATGCAGTCTATAAGAGACCCATTTCAGACCTAGGGAAACATACAGACTGAAAGTGAGGGGATGGAAAAGGATATTCCATGCAAATGAAAATCAAAAGAAAGCTGGAGTAGCAATACTCATATCAGATACAATAGACTTTAAAATAAAGAGTGTTACAAGAGACAAGGACGGACACTACATAATGATCAAGGAATCAATCCAAAAAGAAGACATAACAATTATAAATATATATGTACCCAACATAGGAGCACCTCAATACATAAGACAACTGCTAACAGCTATAAAAGACAAAA
Organism: Orcinus orca; assembly: GCF_937001465.1. Taxonomy (NCBI): domain Eukaryota; kingdom Metazoa; phylum Chordata; class Mammalia; order Artiodactyla; family Delphinidae; genus Orcinus; species Orcinus orca. The sequence continues at coordinate 47,905,977 of NC_064561.1, read as the reverse complement.
TCGACAGTAACACAATAATAGCAGGGGACTTTAACACTTTACTTACACCAATGGAGATCATCCGGACAGAAAATTAATAAGGAAACACAAACTTTAAATGACACAAGAGACCAAATAGATTTAATTGATATTTATAGGACATTCCATCCAAAAACAGCAGATTACATGTTCTTCTCAACTTCACGCAGAACATTCTCCAGGATAGATCACATCTTGGGTCACAAACAAAGCCTCAGGAAATTTAATAAAACTGAAATCATATCAAGCATCTGTTCTGACCACAAGGTTATGAGATTAGAAATCAATTACAGGGAAAAATATGTAAAAAACAGAAACACATGGAGACTCAACAATACGTCACTAAATAACCAAGACATCACTGAAGAAAGAAAAGAGGAAATCAAAAACAACCTAGAGACAAATGACAACAAAAACATGATGATCCAAAACCTATGGGATGCAGCAAAAGCAGTCCTAAGAGGGAAGTTTATAGCAATACAAGCCTACCTCAAGAAACCAGAAAACTCTCAAATAAACAATCTAACCTTACACCTAAAGGAATTAGAGAAAGAAGAAAGAAACCCAAAGTTAGTAGAAGGAAAGAAATCATAAAGATCAGAGCAGAAATAAATGAAATAGAAACAAAGAAAACAATAGCAAAGATCAATAAAACTAAAAGCTGGTTCTTTGAGAAGATAAACAAAAATGATAAATCGTTAGCCAGACTCAAGGAAAAGAGGGAGAGGACTCAAATCAATAAAATTAGAAGTGAAAAAGGAGAAGTTGCAACAGACACCACAGAAATACAAAGCATCCTAAGAGACTTCTACAAGCAACTCTATGCCAATCAAATGGACAACCTGGAAGAAATGGACAAATTCTTAGAAAGGTATAACCTTCCAAGACTGAAAGAGGAATAAATAGAAAATATGAATAGACCAATCACAAGTAATGAAATTGAAACGGTGATGACAAATCTTCCAACAAACAAAAGTCCAGAACCAGATGGCATCAGAGGTGAATTCTATCAAATATTTCGACAAGAGCTAACACCCAACCTTCTCAAACTCTTCAGAAATTTGCAGGGAAAGGAACACTCCCAAACTCATTCATATCACACTGATACCAAAACCAGACAATGATACTACAGAAAAAGAAAATTAGAGACCAATATCACTGATGAATATAGATGTAAAAATCCTCAACAAAATACTAGCAAACAGAATTGAACAACACATTAAAAGGATCACACACCATGATCAGGTGGGGTCTATCCCAGGAACGCAAGGGTTCTTCAATATACACAAATCAATGTGATACACCATATTAACAAATTGTAGAATAAAAATATCATCTCAATAGAAGCAGGAAAAAATTTTGACAAAATTCAACACCGATTTATGATTAAAAATTCTCCAGAAAGTGAACATAGAGGGAATCTACCTCAACATAATAAAGGCCATATATGACAAACCCACAACAAACATCATTCTCCATGGTGAAAAACTACAACAATTTCCTCTAAGATCAGGAACAAAACAAGGATGTCCACTCTCACCAGTATTATTCAACATAGTTTTGGAAGGCCTAGACACAGCAATCAGAGAAAAAAAGAAATAAAAGGAATACAAATTGGAAAAGAAGTAAAATTTTCACTGTTTGCAAATGACATGATACTACACATAGTGAATCTGAAAGATGACACTAGAAAATTACTAGAGCTAATCAATGAATTTGGTAAAGTTGCAGGATACAAAATTAATGCACAGAAATCTCTTGCATTCCTCTACACTAACAATGAAAGATGAGAAAGAGAAATTAAGGAAACAATCCCATACACCATTGCAACAGAAAGAATAACATATGTAGGAATGAACCTACCTAAGGAGGTGAAAGTCCTATACTCAGAAAACTATAACACAGTGCTGAAAGAAATCAAAGATTACATAAACAGATGGGAGTATTAACCATATGCTTGGATTAGAAGCATCAATATTGTGAAAATGACTATACTACCCAAAGCAATCTACAGATTCAATGCAATCCCTATCAAATTATCAGTGGCATTTTCTACAGAACTAGAACAAAAAAACCTTAAAATGTGTATGGAGACACAAAACACCCCGAATAGCCAAATCAGTCTTGAGGGAAATTAAAAGAGCTGGAGGAATCAGACTTCCTGACTTCAGACTATACTACAAAGCTACAGTAATCAAGACTATATGGTACTGGCACCAAAACAGAAATATAGATCAACGGAACAGGATAGAAAACCCAGAGATAAACCTACATACCTATGGCTAACTCATCTATGACAAAGGAGGCAAGGATAAACAATGGAGAAAAGACAGTCTCTTCAGGAAGTGGTGCTGGGAAAACTGGACAGTTACACATAGAAGAATGAAATTAGAACATCCATAACACCATACACAAAAATAAACTCCAAATAGATTAGAGATCTAAATGTTAAGACCAGACGCTATTAAACTCTTAGAAGAAAACATAGGCAGAACACTCTATGACATAAATCACAGCAAGATCCTATTTGACCCACCTCCTAGAGAAATGGAAATAAAAACAAAAATAAACAAATGGGACCTAATGAAACTTAAAAGCTTTTGCACAGCAAAGAAACACATAAAGAAGACGAAAAGACAACCCTCAGAATGGGAGAAAATATTTTCAAATGAAGCAAATGACAAAGGATTAACCTCCAAAATTTACAAGCAGCTCATGTAGCTCAATATCACAAAAACAAACAACCCAATCCAGGAATGGACAGAAGACTTAAATAGACATTTCTCCAAACACGATATACAGGTTGCCAACAAACACATGAAAAGATGCTGAACATCACTAATCATTACAGAAATGTAAATCAAAACTACAGTGAGGTATCACTCACAGCAGTCAGAATGGTAATCATCAAAAAATCTACAAAAAATAATTGCTGCAGAGGCATTTATTGGAGAAAAGGGAACACTCTTTCAGTGTTGGTGGGAATGTAAATTGATATAGCCATTAGGGAGAACGGTAGGGAGGTTCCTTAAAAAACTAAAAATAGAAGTATCATACGACCCAGCAATCCAACTCCTGGGCATTTACCCTGAGAGAAGCATAATTCAAAAACAGTTATGTTCAACAATGTTCATTGCAGCTCTATTTACAATAGCCAGGACATGGAAGCAACCTAAGTGTCCATCGACTGATGAATCGATAAAGAAGATCTGGCACATATATACAATGGAATATTACTCAGCCATAAAAGGAAACAAAACTGAGTTATTTGTAGTGAGATGGATGGACGTAGAGACTGTCCTACACAGTAAAGTAAGTCAGAAAGAGAAAAACAAATAGCGTGTGCTAACACAGATATATGGAGTCTAAAGAAAAAAAAAAGTTTATGAAGAACCTAGGGGTGGGACAGGATTAAGGACACAGACGTACAGAAAGGACTTGAGCACACGGGGAGGGGGAAGGGTAAGCTGGGACAAAGTGAGAGAGTGACATGGACATATATACGTTACCAAATGTAACATCGATAGCTACTGGGAAGAAGCCACATAGCACAGGGAGATCAGCTCAGTGCTTTGTGAACACCTAAAGTGGTGGGATAGAGACAGTGAGAGAGAGATGCAAGAGGGAGGGGATATGGTGGTATATGTATAGCTGATTCACTTTGTTATACAGCAGAAACTAACACATCATTGTAAAGCAATTATACTCCAATAAAGTTGTAAAATGAAAAAAGAAAGAAAGCCCAGAGATAAACCTACATACCAATGGTCAATAATCTATGACACAGGAGGCAAGACCATACAATGGAGAAAAGACAGTCTCTTCAATCAGTGGTTCTGGGAAAAATGGGCAGCTACATGTAAAAGAATGAAATTAGAATACTCCCTAACACCATACAGAAAAATAAATTCAAAATGGATTAGAGACCTTAATGTAAGACCGGACAGTATAAAACTCTTAGAGGAAAAAATAGGAAGAATACTCTGACATAAATCACAACAAGATCTTTTTTGATCCACCTCCTAGAGTAATGCAATAAAAAAGAAAAATAAACAAATGGGAACTAATGAAACATAAAAGCTTTTGCAAAGCAAAGGAAAGTAAAAACAAGACGAAAAGACAACCCTCAGAATGGGAGAATATATTTGCAAATGAATCAACAGACAAAGGATAAATCTCCAATAATATATAAACAGCACATGCAGCTCAATATTAAAAAAACCAAACAACCCAATACAAAAATGGCAGAAGATCTAAATAGACATTGATTCCAAGAAGAGAGAGAGATGGCCAAGAAGCACATGGAAAGTTTCTCAACATCACTAATTATTAGAGAAATGCAAATCAAAACTACAAGGAGGTATCACCTCACACCTGTTAGAATGGACATCATCAGAAAATCTACAAACAATAAATGCTGGGGAGGGTGTGGAGAAAAGGAACCCTCTTCCACTATTGGTGGGAATGTAAATTGATACAGTCAATATGGAGAACAATATGGAGGTTCCTTAAAAAACTAAAAATAGAATTACCATATGATCCAGCAATCCCACTACTGGGCATATACCCAGAGAAAAACATAAATCAAAAAGACACATTCACCACAATGTTCATTGCAGCACTATTTACAATAGTCAGGTAATGGGAGCAACTTAAATGCACACAGGCAGACGAATGGATAAAGATGTGGTACATATATAACATGGAATGTTACTCAGCCATAAAAAGGAATGAAATTGGGTCATTTGTACAGACGTCGATGGACCTAGAGATTGTCACACAGAGTGAAATAAGACAGAAAGAGAAAAAGAAATATTGTATATTAATGCATATATGTGGAACCACGAAAAATGGAACAGATGAACTGGTTTGCAGGGCAGAAATAGAGACACAGATGTAGAGAACAAACGTATGGACACCAAGGGGGGAAAGCCGTGGGGGGGTAGTGCTGGGATGAATTGGGAGTTTGGGATTGACTTATATACACCCATATGTATAAAATCGATAACCAGAAAGAACCTGCTGTATAATAATAAAATTAAAAATTAAAAAAATAAATAAACATACAAAAAGTAAAACAGAAAAATAGTTCTTCCATTCCCATACATGTATTTATATGAATGAATTATGTCCATGCTTCTATCTATAAATACGAAAAAGAGGAATAAAACCTACATTGAACCCAAAAAGAAAAAAAAAAAGCAGAACCCACCAGTTATAAACAGGAAAACCCTATCAGGGCACTTGCTCCAAAGGTAAAGAATCCTGAAGTTGGTCAGAGGTGGGTAATCGTCTCCCATGAAGCCAGCAGCGCCCCCCCCTGCAAGGAGTGTCCTCATTGCAAAGCTGGGGGACTGTGCTGAGGCATCTCTGAGTAAACGTGAGCTGAGCTCCAGGCCAGCTGCTGCTGAACTGTTCCCACAGTTCCCAGGTAAAACACCTGAATCTGTGCAAGGACTTGAAAGCCTAGACGAAGGGCCATGGAGCCACACCAGCGACAGCACCCAGGCCGACTTAGTGCCTACAGGCCAACCAGGATGGTCCCGGCCCCGGGCGCACTTCTGGAAGCTTTCCATTTCCCTGCCTGAGATACCCCTCCTGTCCCAGCCCCCACTGCTTTTTTCCTTACTCACCTCTGCCTGGGGAGAAATTCCAGCAGCAGATATGGGTGACACATCCTCTTCTTTAGCAGTTGGCAGCTTGGCAACTCCTGCAGAAAGCCCAGCAGAGCCCCACTCACACCGGGCCACCCTAAAAACCGTGGCCCCTCACTCCCTCCCACCAGCCCAGCCCCGACACTGCTGACGGGGCAGAGAATATGGCGTCAGACACAACTGAAGGGGCTCTTGCTGCCTGGAGCCGTGTTTATATTGACCTCAAACCAGGCACACCTGGAGAGGGCTGGCCGGCACGGTCAGGCTGCCCAGGTCAGCCAATCCTCGCCCCTCTGGGGCTCACAGCAGCAGAAAATGGACCTTGATGAACCGACCAGGTCCAAGGAACAGGTGTGGGCTCCTGAGAGTCAGGATAGACAAGGGGCTGCAGCTCTGGCTTGTTTTCTAATCATTTTATCTGGCCCATGAGTGGGAAACAACTTCAAGAAGACCCTCTCCTAATGAGAGGAACCCAGTAGTCAGGGAGACGAGGGGTGGTGGGTGGAGACAGAGGCCTGGTGCCCTGGCTGCAGTGGAAGTCTCTGGAAGACCAGGTGGAGGGAGGCCGCACAGAGTGACGCCCAGTGTCACAGACCTGTTGGAGCTGCTGTTTGTTAGTTCAAGTCGTGCTCTGAGGTGCTCTGTGTCAGCCCTGAGCGACAGGTGAGCTGGGGGTGCTCTGCAATGGGGGCTATGTGCACGGTTCCTGTGTGCTCAGTCTTGCTGGGTACCTGCACAGCTGAGCTCCATATCCTGGGAGGGACCTGACCACGAGAGCCCCATGGGCTGCTGGGTATCTGCACAGGTGAGCTCCATATCCTGGGAGGGGCCTGACCATGAGAGCCCCGTGGCCTGCTGGGTACCTGCCCAGGTGAGCTCCAAAACCTGGGAGGGGCCTGACCACAAGAGCCCCGTGAGCTGCTGGGTACCTGCCCAGGTGAGCTCCAAATCCTGGGAGCGGCCTGACCATGAGAGCCCTGTGGGCTACTGGGTACTTGGTAAAGGATGTCAGGTCAGTGAAGCACCTGAGAATATACATCCAGTAGTTCCTAATTCCTACACACTGATGGTCATTCTACCATCCACCAGGACATGGTATTCTGTATTAGACTTAGATGATGTCTTCTTCTGTATTCCATTAGTCCCAGAGTCACAAGAAATTTTGAAGTAGCAAGGAGTCCAGCCGGTCTTATTGGCCACCGTCACTGCAGTGTCTGTAGGTTTTTCTATGGTGACAGTGTGATATACGGTTCCCCCGCCAAGGTACGGGTTAGGATCAGGGTACGGGTTAGGGTATGATTTAGGGTTAGGGTTATGGTTAGGATTAGCGTTAGGGAATGGATACAGCTTATGGTACCAGTTAGTGTACGACAACGGGTTTGGTTAGAATCCATGTTAGGGTGTGGGTTAGTGTTAGTATACGGGTTAGGATTAGGTTGTGGGTTAGGGGACGGTTTAGGGTTAGGTTTAGCATTAGGGAAAGGGTACGGATTAGGTCACTGTCTAGGGTACAACAACGGTTTAGGGTACCTGTTAGGGTTAGTGTTACTGTTAGTGTACGTGTTACTATTAGGACTTGGGTAAGTATAAGGTTTAGGGTTAGGGTTAGGGTACGTGTTAGTGTTAGTGTATGGGTTATTATTATGGCACAGCTCAGTGTAAGGGTTAGGGTTAGGGTTAGGGTTAGGGAACGGGTACGGTTTTGGTTACAGTTTAGTGTATGACAACATCACCCTTTGGGGGTTTATCCAGGCACATTCACCTCTAGTGTATAAAAGAGGAACACCACTGGCAAGAAGGTCTGTTTCCCTGCTTACCAGAATGGGGAAAGCAGAAATGCTGCCGCCAAATGGCCGTTGCCTGCAACAGCAGCTTTACAACCTGTGCTAATCGGCATTTCATATGCACAAGTACTGGAGGGCTGTAAATGAAACCTGTCCTCAAAATGTCTTCAGGGAGGTAATGGCCAAAATATTTCAAAATGTGGCACATATTTCAAGAAAACCATTTGAAGAGGTAAGCTGTACTCACAGTTTGAAGAAAAAAAAGGACATGCCTGAAAGCTAAATTTCAAGGCATTATGAGACACATGCAAATCCAACCACAAAGAGGTATCAGCTCACAGCAGTCAGAATAAAAATTAGGAGAAAAACTACAAACAATAAATGCTGAAGGGGTTATGGAGAAGTGCATACCCTCAACTTTAAATGGGACGTAACCTGGTAAGAGCCATTAATGGAACAGAATGGAGGTGCCTTTACAAGGTAAACAATTGCCTACCATATGATCCAGCAGGCCCACTACTTGGTCTAAAACCGAAGATGACAGAATTGGAAAGACACAGGCAGGCAAATGTGCACTGCAGCAGTATTACACTTACAGCAGTATTCCAAGACATGGAAGCAACCAAAAATTCCATCAACAGATGAGTGGACAAAGAAGAACTGGTACATGCACAGACCGAATATTAGCCAAGGAAAAAAACGACACAATGCCATTTGCAACACCGTAGATGAGTCTAGAAGTAATCACACAACTTGTCATAAGTCAGAAAGTGAAAGACACATATACTATGTTATCACTTATAGGTGTCACCTAAAAATTGACACCAGTGAAGATATTTCCACAGAGAAAGGCAATCACAGATTTATTAAACAAACTTATGATTCACCAATGGAAAGGTGTGAGGATTGGATACATTAAGATATCGGGGTTAACAGAGCTATACAAACACAGGTGAAGTATATAGTCACCAAAGACCTACAGAATACCAAGAGAAGACTACTCAACATTGTGTCATAACCTACATGGGAAAAGGATCCAAAGAACAATAGATATATGTGTAAAACAACCACATCTTGCACATCTAGAAGAAGCAAAACATTGTAATCACACTTGCTGTGATAAAAAATGAAAATTAAATTTAAAAACGAAGAATTAGTGGGATATAAAGTTAAGGGGCTTTTTCCTGGCACATTCCATTCTAATTTACAACCTAGAACACGACTTTCATTAAGGCTCTGTTGCCCTAATAACCAGATTTGTTAAAGGAGAACTGTGCTTCTTTGTGGCCGTTTCACACAGCAGCAGCTCTAAACCCAGCGATAATGGTTACTTGATATTCAAAATAATTCCAGGCTTGTAAATGACACCTGCCCTCTAAACAAATCCGTGGTCACTAAATCGAGCAAAAATCTCAAAAGACGTGCATAGTTCAAAACGACAATTTAAAGAGGCATATTTTACGCACATTTTGTATTCTTTCCTTTTCTCTCTTTTTTTTTGTTAAAAAAAAGGGCAAGGAAACATGCTCAACATCAGGAATTAATAAAGCCATGCAAATCCAGTCTAGAACACGTTCACCTCACAGCCGTCAGAATGATCACCAGCAAAAAAGTCTACAACTTATAAATGGTGAAGGGGCTTTAGAGAACTGTGTACCCTCTAGCTGCTGGTGGGATGTCACCTGGTAAAAGACAGTACTGAAAAGAGAATGGAGGTGTGTTTAAAGGTAAAAATTGAGCTACCATGTGATCCGGTAGGATCACTGATGGGCCTATCACCTGAGTAGACCAGAATCAAAGAGACACAGGCTGGCAATCCTGCACTGCAGCAACACGTACCATAGCCAAGACTTGGAAGAAACCAAAATGTCCATCAACAGAAAAAATGCACCAAGAAGAAGTGGTCCGTGTACACAATGGAATATTAGCCATGGAAAAGCATGGAACAGTGCCATTGGCACCACCATAGAAGGATCTAGAGATAGTCACCCAACTTGAAGTAAGAAAGAAACCAAAACACAGATATCCTATGACATCAATTATAGGTGTTACCTAAAAATTGATACCCATGAAATACTTTCCAAGAGAAGGACACTCATAGATTCAGAAAACCAAATTATGTTTAACCAAATGGAAAGGTGTAAGGAAGGTATGAATTAAGATATGGGGATTAACACACATGTACTAATACACATGAAATATATAATCACCAAATACCTACGGAATACCAAGAGAGGTCTACTCAACATTCTGTGATAACCTACATGGGAAAGGATCCAAAGATGAATAGATCGATACATACATAAAATGAACCAGATTCTGTACACCTAGAACACACACAACATTTTTATCAAATTTACTCTGATACTAAATAAAAATTAAATTTAAAAAACAAACAAGGAGTAAGGAGATACAAGCTGTTGGGGGTTTGCCCTGGCACATTCCACCCTAATTTGCAGCCTACTAACAGGATTTCCAGGAAGACTCTGTTGCTCGAAAACCCAGAGTTGGAAATATAGAAATGCTGCCACCTTGTGGCCGTTTGCGGCAAGAACGGCTTTAAACCCACTGCTAATGGTCAGTTAACATTCACAGACTCAGGGCTGTAAAGGACACCTGCCCTCAAAAAATGTCCTGAGCTAGGGAATGACCAAAAATATTCAAGACATGCAAATGTTTAAAGGAGATAGTATGAAGAGATAAGTTTGCACACTCTTCTTCAAAAGAAAGGAAAATGGATAAAAGCTCAACATCAGGAATTATTAGACTCATTCAAATCTAATCTACAAAAAGGTTTCAACTCACACACGTCAACTACCATCAGCAAAACGTCTACAAACAACACATGCTGAAAGGGTTTTAGAGAACTGTGTACTCTCTAGCTGCTGGTGAGATGTAAAGTGGTTACAGCCAATAATGAGAACAGAAAGGACCTCATTTAAAAGTAAAAACTGGGGCTTCCCTGGTGGTGCAGTGGTTGAGAGTCCACCTTCCGATGCAGGGGACACGGGTTCGTGCCCCAGTCCGGGAAGATCCCACATGCCGCAGAGTGGCTAGGCCCGTGAGGCATAACCGCTGAGCATGCGCGTCCGGAGCCTGTGCTCCACAACGGGAAAGGCCGCAACAGTGAGAGGCCATTGTACCACATAAAAAAAAGAAATGTAAAACCGAGCCACCATTCCATCCAGCAGGCCCAATGTTGGGCCTCTCACCTGAGAAGACCAGAATCGAGAAGACAGAGGCTGCAACAGCTGCACTGCAGCCACTTTCACAATAGCCAAGATACGGAAGCAACCAAAATGTCCATCAACAGATGAATTGATAAAGAAGAAGTGGTCCATGTACACAATGGAATATTAACCTTGGAAAACAATGAAACACTGCTCTTTGAGACACCATAGATGAGCCTAGAGATCATCACAGAATGTGAGGTAAGTCGGAAAGCAAAATACATATCCTATGATATCACTTATAGGCGTTATCTAACAACTGACCCAAACGAACATATTTCCACAGAGAAAGACACTCACAGACTTAGAAAACAAATTATGCGTATCTAAAAGGAAAGGTGGAGGGAATGGATAAATTAAGACCAGGTTTACCATACGTGTACAAATGCGTATTAAATACATATGTCTAAAAGACCGGCCATATAGAAACGGAGGTCTACGGGACACTCTTCAATAATTTACATGGGAGGAGGATCTGCACATCTATATCTATATATCTATATCTATATCTATATATCTATATATATACACATATACATATATATAAATATAATGTACAAACGAACCAGATTGTGTCACCTAGGACAAACAATATTCTAATCATTACCCTGATTAAAAAAATTCAAACAACGAACAAGAAGTAATGTGACATAAACTTATGGGTTTTTTTTCCTGGCACATTGCGTTCTAATTTACAACCTGGTAACATGGCTTCCAGAAAGGATCTGCTGCCCTAGTAACCGGATTTGTGGATGGAGAAATGCTGCAGACTAGAGGCCGTTTCCCACAACAGCAGCTTTAACACCAGTGCTAAGGGTCACTAAATATTCACACTCATTGCAGTCCTGTAAATGACACCTACCCTCAAAAAACATCCTGGCATCGAAAATCGACCAAAAAAATCAAGAGGGCAACCTTCCAAGAAGACAATTTCAAGAGGTTTATTGTACTCACAGTTTTTTTCTGTTTTTGTTTAACAGAAAGAAAACAAAGCATGGAAAAATGCTGAACATTAGGAATTATTAAAGACATGCAAATCCAAATTACAAAAACCTATCAGCTCACACCAGTCAAAATAGTCATCAGCAAAAGTTCTGCAAACAATAAATGCTGAAGGGGTTGTGGAGAAATGCGTACCCTCAGTTCTAAGTGGGACGTGGTAAGAGCCACTAATGAAAACACAATGTAGCTGCCTCGAAAGGTAAACATTGACCTACCATTCAATCAAGCATACCCGTGCTGGGCCTATCGCCTGAGAGGATGAGAATCAAAAAGACACAGGCTGGCAATCCTGCACTCCAGCCATATTTAACACTGCCAGCACTTTGAAGCAATGAAAATGTCCATCAACAGAGGAATGCACAAAGAAGAAGTGGTCCATGTACAGAATGGAATATTACGGCAATAAAAAAGGTAAATTCAATTTAAAAAACAAACATAAGTAAGGAGACGTCAGCTTTTGTGGGTTTATGCGGGGACACTCCACTTTAAATTATAATCAAGGAACACCACTGGCAGGAAGGTCTGTTCCCCTAGTTACCAGAGTGGGGAAAGCAGAAATGCTGCCACCCTCTGGCCGTTACCTGCAACAGCAGCTTTAAAACCTGTACTAATAGTCACTTCATATGCACAAGTACTGGAGGTCTGTAAATGAAACCTGCCCTCAAAATGTCTTGAGGGGTATAATGGCCAAAATAATTCAAAATGTGGCACATACTTCAAGAAAACAATTTGAAGATGTAAGCTGTACTCACAGTTTGAAGACAAAAAGGACATGCCTGAAAGTTCAATTTCAGGGGATTATGAGACGCATGCAAGTCCAACTACAAAGAGGTATCAGCTCACACCAGTCAGAATAACCATCAGCAAAAGAACTACAAACAATAAATGCTGAAGTGGTTGTGGAGAAGTGCGTACCCTCAACTTTAAGAGGGACTTAACCTGGTAAGAGCCACTAATGAGAACAGAATGGAGGTGCCGTTACAAGGTAAACTTTGAGCTACAATATGATCCAGGAGGTCCAGTCCTGGGTCTATAACATAAGAAGACAGAATTAGAAAGACACTGGAGGGCAAATCTGCATTGCAGCAGTATTACAATAGCCAAGACATGGAAGCAAACACAAAGTCCATCAACAGATGAGTGGGTAAAGAAGAACTGGTACACATACAGATGGAATATTAGCCAAGGAAAAAAATAGCACAATGCCATTTGCAGCACCATAGATGAGTCTAGAGGTCATCAAGCAACTTGTAGTAAGTCAGAAAGCAAAAGACACATATCCTATGATATCACTTAGAGGTGTTACCTAAAAATTGATAACAGTGAAGATATTTCCACAGAGAAAGGCAATCACAGATTCATTAAACAAACTTACGGTTCACCAAAGGAAAGGTGTGAGACTGTATATATTAGGATGTTGGGTTTAACAGAGATATACAAACATAGGTGAAATATATAATCACCAAACACCTATGGAACACCAAGAGAAGACTACTCAACATTATGTCATAACCTACATGGGAAAAGGATCCGAAGAAGAATAGATATATGTATATGTGTAAAAGGACCACATCTCACACACCTAGCACAAGCAAAACATTGTTATCAAAGTTGCTGTGATAAAAAATTAAAATTAAAAAAATGAATAAGAAGTAGTGAGACATAAACTTAATGGGCTTTTTCCTGGCACACTGCATTCTAATTTACAACCTACAACACGACTTCCATTGAGGCTCTGTTGCCCTAGTAACCAGATTTTGTAAAGGAGAACTGCTACCGCCTTGTGAACATTTCTCAAAACAGCAGCTTTAAACACAGCTCTAGAGCGGAGGGGAAGATGGTGGAAGAGTAAGACGCGGCGATCACCTTCTTCCCCACAGATACACCAGAAATACATCTACACGTGGAACAACTCCTACATAACACCTACTGAATGCTGGCAGAAGACCTCAGACCTCCCAAAAGGCAAGAAACTCCCCATGTACCTGGGTAGGGCAAAAGAAAAAAAGAAAAAACAGAGACAAAAGAATAGGGACGGGACCTGCACCAGTGGGAGGGAGCTGTGAAGGAGGAAATGTTTCCACAAACTAGGAAGCCCCTTCGCAGGCGGAAACTACAGGTGGTGGAAGGGGGAGTGTCACAGCTGTGGAGGAAAGCACAGCAACGGGGTGAGGAGGGAAAAGCGGGGAGATTCCCGCACAGAGAATCGGTGCCGACCGGTGCTCGCCAGCCCGAGAGGCTTGTCTGCTCACCCGCAGGGGCAGGCGGGGCTGCGAGCTGAGGCGCGGGCTTTGGTCAGAGCGCAGGGAGAGAAATGGTGTTGGTTGTGTGAACACAGCCTGTTGGGTTTAGTGCACCACGGCTAGCTGGGAGGGAGTCCGGGAAAATGTCTGGAGCTGCCGAAGAAGCAAGAGACTTTTTCTTCCCTCTTTGTTTCCTGGTGCATGAGGAGACGGGATTAAGAGCACTGCTTAAAGGAACTCCAGAGACCAGCGCGAGCCGTGGCTAAAAGCACGGACCCCAGAGATGGGCGCGAGTCGTGGCTAAAAGCATGGACCCCTGAGATGGGCGCGAGCCGTGGCTAAAAGCGCAGATCCCAGAGGCAGGCATGAGCCGTGGCTAAAAGCACAGATCCCAGAGATAGGAGGAAGACGCTAAGGCTGCTGCTGCCGCCACAAAGGGACCTGTGTGTGAGCACAAGTCACTATCCACACCTCCCTTCCGGGGAGCCTGTGCAGCCCACGACTGCCAGGTTCCCGGGATCCAGGGACAAGTTCCCTGGGAGAACGCACGGCGGGCCTCAGGCTGGTGCAATGTCACGCCGGCCTCTGCTGCTGCAGGCTCGCCTCGCATTCCACGTCCCTCCCTCCCCTCAGCCTGAGTGAACCAGAGCCCCTGAATCAGCGGCTCCTTTAACCCCATCCTGTCTGAGCAAAAAACAGAAGCCCTCCAGCGACCTACATGCAGAGGTGGAGCCAAATGCAAAGCTGAGCCACTGGGAGCTGTGAGAACAAAGAAGAGAAAGGGAAATCTCTCCCAGCAGCCTCAGAAGCAGCGGATTAAAGCTGCTTGATGTACCCTGCATCTGTGGAAGACATGAATAGGCAACGAATCATCCCAAATTGATGAGGTAGACTTTGAGAGCAAGATTTATGATTTTTTCCCCTTTTACTCTTTTTGTGAGTGTGTATGTGTATGCTTCGGTATGAGATTTTGCTGTACTGCTTTGCTTCCACCATTTGTCCTACGGTTCTATCCATTCGTTTTGTTTCTTTTTAATGTATTTTCTTAATTATTATATTTTAATTTAATAACTTTATTATATTTTACTTTATTTTATTTTACTTTATCTTCTTTCTTTCTTTGTTTCCTTCCTTCCTTCCCTCCTTCCTTCCTTCCTTCCCTCCTTCCTTCCTTCCTTTCTCCCACCGCCCTCCCTCTCTCCCTCCCCCCTCCTTTCTTTCTTTCCTTCTTTTCTTCTTTCTTTCTTTCATCCATCCTTCCTTCCTTCCTTCCTTCCTTCCTTCCTTCCTTCCTTTCTTTCTTTCTTCCTTCCTACTTCTACTGACTCTTTCTCTCTAATTTTTCTCCCTTTTATTCTGAGCTGTGTGGATGAAAGGCTTTTGGTGCTGCAGCCAGGAGTCAGTGCTGTGCCTCTGAGGTGGAAGAGCCAACTTCAGGACACTGGTCAACAAGAAACCTCCCAGCTCCACATAATATCAAATGGCGAAAATCTCCCAGAGATCTCCATCTCAATGCCAGCACCCAGCTGCACTCAACGAACAGCAAGTTACAGTGCTGGACACCCTATGCCAAACAACTAGCTAACAGGGACACAACCCCACCCATTAGCAGAGAGGCTGCCTAAAATCATAATAAGTCCACAGACACCCCAAAATACCACCAGACATGGACCTGCCCACCAGAGAGACAAGATCCAGCTTCATCCACCAGAATACAGGCACTAGTCCCCTCCACCAAGAAGCCTACACAACCCACTGAACCAACCTTAGCCACTGGGGACAGACACCAAAAACAACAGGAACTACAAACCCACAGCCTGCAAAAAGGAGACCCCAAACACAGTAAGGTAAGCAAAATGAGAAGACAGAAAAACACACCGCAGATGAAGGAGCAAGAAAAAAACGCACCAGACCTAACAAATGAAGAGGAAATAGGCAGTCTACCTGAAAAAGAATTCAGAATAATGATAGTAAACGTGATCCAAAATCTTGGAAATAGAATAGACAAAATGCAAGAAACATTTAACAAGGACATAGAAGAACTTAAGATGAAACAAACAGTGATGAACAGCACAATAAATGAAATGAAAAATACTCTAGATGGGGTCAAAAGCAGAATAACTGAGGCAGAAGGACGAATAAGTGACCTGGAAGATAAAATAGTGGAAAAAACTACTGCAGAGCAGAATAAAGAAAAAATAATGAAAAGAACTGAGGACAGTCTCAGAGACCTCTGGGACAACATTAAACGCACCAACCTTCGAATTATAGGGGGTCCAGAAGAAGAAGAGAAAAAGAAAGGGACTGAGAAAATATTTGAAGAGATTGTAGTTGAAAAGTTCCCTAATATGGGAAAGGAAATAGTTAATCAAGTCCAGGAAGCACAGAGAGTCCCATACAGGATATATCCAAGGAGAAATATGCCAAGACACACATTAATCAAACTGTTAAAAGTTAAATACAAAGAAAGCATATTAAAAGCAGCAAGGGAAAAACAACAAATAAGACACAAGGGAATCCCCATTAGGTTAACAGCTGATCTCTCAGCAGAAACTCTGCAAGCCAGAAGGAAGTGGCAGGACATACTGAAAGTGATGAAAGAGAAAAACCTGCAACCAAGATTACTCTACCCAGCAAGGATCTCATTCAGATTTGATGGAGAAATTAAAACCTTTACAGACAAGCAAACGCTGAAAGAGTTCAGCACCACCAAACCAGCATTACGACAAATGCTAAAGGAACTTCTCTAGGCAAGAAACACAAGAGAAGGAAAAGACCTACAATAACGAACCCAAAACAATTTAGAAAATGGGAATACGAACATACATATCGATAATTACCTTAAATGTAAATGGACTAAATACTCCCACCAAAAGACACAGATTGGCTGAATGGATACAAAAACAAGACCCTTATATATGCTGTCTACAAGGGACCCACTTCAGACCTAGAGACACATACAGACTGAAAGTAAGGGGATGGAAAATGATAATCCATGCAAATGGAAACCAAAAGAAAGCTGGAGTAGCAATTTTCATATCAGACAAAATAGACTTTAAAATAAAGACTACTAGAAGAGACAAAGAAGGACACTACATAATGATCAAGGGATCGATCCAAGAAGAAGATATAACAATTGTAAATATTTATGCACCCAACATAGGAGCACCTCAATACATAAGGCAAATACTAACAGCCATAAAAGGGGAAATCGACAGTAACACATTCATAGTAGGGGACTTTAACACCCCACTTTCACCCATGGACAGATCATCCAAAATGAAAATAAATAAGGAAACACAAGCTTTAAATGATACATTAAACAAGATGGACTTAATTGATATTTATAGGACACTCCATCCAAAAACAACAGAATACACATTTTTCTCAAGTGCTCATGGAACATTCCCCAGGATAGATCATATCTTGGGTCACAAATCAAGCCTTGGTAAATTTAAGAAAATTGAAATTACATCAAGTATCTTTTCTGACCACAACGCCATAAAACTAGATATCAATTACAGGAAAAGATCTGTAAAAAATACAAACACATGGAGGCTAAACAATACACTATTTAATAGTGAAGTGATCACTGAAGAAATCAAAGAGGAAAAAACAAAATACCTAGAAACAAATGGCAATGGAGACACGACGACCCAAAACCTATGGGTTGCAGCAAAAGCAGTTCTAAGAGGGAAGTTTATAGCAATACAAGCCCACCTTAAGAAACAGTAAACATCTCGAATAAAAAACTTAATCTTGCACCTGAAGCAATTAGAGAAAGAACAAAAAACCCCCAAAGTTAGCAGAAGGAAAGAATCATAAAAATCAGATCAGAAATAAATGAAAAAGAAATGAAGGAAACAATAGCAAAGATCAGTAAAACTAAAAGGTGGTTCTTTGAGAAGATAAACAAAATAGATAAACCATTAGCCAGACTCATCACGAAAAAAGGGAGAAGACTCAAATCAATAGAATTATAAATGAAAAAGGAGAAGTAACAACTGACACTGCAGAAATACAAAAGATCATGAGAGATTACTACAAGCAACGCTATGCCAATAAAATGGACAAGCTGGAAGAAATGGACAAATTCTTAGAAATGCACAACCTCCCAAGACTGAATCAGGAAGAAATAGAAAATATGAACAGACCAATCACAAGCACTGAAATTGAAACTGTGATTAAAAATCTTCCAACAAACAAAAGCCCAGGACCAGATGGCTTCACAGGCGAATTCTATCAAACATTTAGAGAAGAGCTATCACCTATCCTTCTCAAACTCTTCCAAAATATAGCGGAGGGAGGAACACTCCCAAATTCATTCTACGAGGCCACCATCACCTTGATACCAAAACCACACAAGGATGTCACAAAGAAAGAAAACTACAGGCCAATATCACTGATGAACATAGATGCAAAAATCCTCAACAAAATACTAGCAAACAGAAGCCAACAGCACATTAAAAGGATCATACACCATGATCAAGTGGGGTTTATTCCAGGAATGCAAGGATTCTTCAATATACGCAAATCAATGTGATAAACCGTATTAACAAATTGAAGGAGAAAAATCGTATGATCATCTCAATAGATACAGAGAAAGCTTTTGACAAAATTCAACACCCATTTATAACAACCCTGCAGAAAGTAGGCATAGAAGGAATTTTCCTCAACATAATAAAGGCCATATATGACAAACCCAGAGCCAACATCATCCTCAATGATGAAAAACTGAAAGCATTTACACAAAGATCAGGGAAAAGACAAGGTTGCCCACTCTCACCACTCTTATTCAATATAGTATTGGAAGTTATAGCCACAGCAATCAGAGAAGAAAAGGAAAGAAAAGGAATCCAAACCGGAAAAGAAGAAGTAAAGCTGTCACTGTTTGCAGATGGCATGATACTATACATACAGAATCCTAAAGATGCTACCAGAAAACTACTAGAGCTAATCAATGAATTTGGTAAAGTTGCAGGATACAAAATTAATGCATAGAAATCTCTTGCATTCCTATACACTAATGATGAAAAATCTGAAAGTGAAATCAAGAAAACACTCCCATTTACCACTGCAACAAAAAGAATGAAATATCTAGGAATAAACCTACCTAAGGAGACAAAAGAACTGTATGCAGAAAATTATAAGACACTGATGAAAGAAATTAAAGATGATATAAATAGATGGAGAGATATACTATGTTCTTGGATTGGAAGAATCAACATTGTGAAAATGACTCTACTACCCAAAGCAATCTACAGATTCAATGCAATCCCTATCAAACTACCACTGGCATTTTTCACAGAACTAGAACAAAATGTTTCACAATTTGTATGGAAACACAAAATACCCCGAATAGCCAAAGCAATCTTGAGAACGAAAAACGAAGCTGGAGGAATCAGCCTCCCTGACTTCAGACTATATGACAAAGCTACAGTAATCAAGACAGTATGGTACTGGCACAAAAAGAGAAAGCTAGATCAATGGAAAAGGATAGAAAGCCCAAAGATAAACCCACACACATATGGTCACCTTATCTTTGATCAAGGAGGCAGGAATGTACAGTGGAGAAAGGACAGCCTCTTCAATAAGTGGTGCTGGGGAAACGGGAGGGTTACATGTAAAAGTATGAGATTAGATCACTCCCTAACACCATACACAAAAATAAGCTCAAAATGGATTAAGGACCTAAATGTAAGGCCAGAATCTATCAAACTCTTAGAGGAAATCATAGGCAGAACACTCTATGACATAAATCACAGCAAGATTCTTTTTGACCCACCGCCTAGAGAAATGGAATTAAAAACAAAAATAAACAAATGGGACCTAATGAAACATCAGAGCTTTTGCACAGCAAAGGAAACCATAAACAAGACCAAAAGGCAACCCTCAGAATGGGAGAAAATATTTGCAAATGAAGCAACTGACAAAGGATTAATTCCCCAAAATTAAAAGCAGCTCATTCAGCTCAAGAACAATAAAAAAACAACCCAATCCAAAAATGGGCAGAATACCTAAATAGACATTTCTCCAAAGAAGATATACAGACTGCCAACAAACACATGAAAGAATGCTCAACATCATTAATCATTAGGGAAATACAAATCAAAACTACAATGAGATATCATCTCACACCAGTCAGAATGGCCATCATCAAAAAATCTAGAAACAATAAATGCTGGAGAGAGTGTGGAGAAAAGGGAACACTCCTTCACTGCTGGTGGGAATGTGAATTGGTACAGCCACTATGGAGAACAGTATGGAGGTTCCTTAAAAAACAACAAATAGACCTACCATATGACCCAGCGATCCCACTACTGGGCATATACCCTGAGAAAACCATAATTCAAAAAGAGTCATGTACCAAAATGTTCATTGCAGCTCTATTTAAAATAGCCCGGAGATGGAAACAACCTAAGTGCGCATCATCAGATGAATGGATAAAGAAGATGTGACACATATATACAATGGAATATTACTCAGCCATAAACAGAAACGAAATTGAGCTATTTGTAATGAGGTGGATAGACCTAAATCTGTCATACAGAGTGAAGTAAGTCAGAAAGAGAAAGACAAATACCGTATGCTAACAAATATATATGGAATTTAAGGAAAAAATGCCATGAAGAAACGAGGGGTAAGACAGGAATAAATACACAGACCTACTGGAGAACAGACTTGAAGATACGGGGAGGGGGGAGGGGGAGCTGTGACAAAGCGAGAGAGAGGCATGGACATATATACACTATCAAACATAAGATAGCTAGCTAGTGGGAAGCAGCTGCATAGAACAGGTATATCAGCTCCAGGCTTTGTGACCGCCTGGAGGGGTGGGATAGGGAGGGTGAGAGGGAGGGAGATGCAAGAGGGAAGAGATATGGGAACATATGTGTATGTATAACTGATTCACTTTGTTATAAACAGAAACTAACACACCATTCTAAAGCAATTATACCCCAAAAACGGTGTTAAAAAAAAAACACAGCGCTAATGCTCACTTGATATTCTAAATAATTGCAGGCCTGTAAATGACACCTGGCCTCTAAACAAATCCTTGGGTCGTAAATCCAGCAAAAAACTAAAAGATGTGCACATTTTAAAACGACAAAAGACATGCACATTTTAAAATGACAATTTCAAGAGGCATATTTTTCGCTCCTTTTGTCTTCTCTTTTTTTTCTTTCTGTCTTTTTTTTTGTTAAAAAAAAGAGCAAGGAAAACGGCTCAACATCAGTAACTAATAAAGCCATACAAATCCTGTCTACAAAAATATTCACCTCAGAGCTGTCAGAATGATCGTCATCAAAAAAGTCTACAGAGAATAAATGTTGAAGGGGTTTTAGAGAACTGTGTACCCTCTAGCTGCTGGTGGGATGTCACCTGGTAACAGCCAGTAGTGAGAACACAATGGAGGTGCGTTTAAAGGTAAAAATTGAGCTACTATGTGATCAGGTAGGCCCACTGATGGGCCTATCACCTGAGTAGACCTGAATCAAAAAGACACAGGCTGGCAATCCTTCACTGCAGCAACATGTACCATAGCCAAGAGCTGGAAGAAACCAAAATGTCCATCAACAGAAAAATGCACCAAGAAGAAGTGGTCCATGTACACAAAGGAATATTAGCCATGGAAAAGCATGGAACAATGCTGTTGGCACCACCATAGAAGGATCTAGAGATAATCACCCTACTTGAAGTAAGAAAGAAAACGAAAGACAGATATCCTATTACATCACTTATAGGTGTTACCTAAAAATTGATACCCATGAAATAATTTCCAAGAGAAGGACACTCATAGATTCAGAAAACCAAATTATGTTTAACCAAATGGAAAGGTGTAAGGAATGTATGAATTAGGATATGGGGGTTAACAGACATGTAGTAATACATATGAAATATATAATCACAAAATACCTATGGAATGCTAAAAGAGGTGTACTCAACACTCTGTAATAACCTACACGGGAAAGGATCCAAAGATGAATAGATCAATACATTGATATAATGAACCAGATTCCATACACCTAGAAAAAACACAGTATTTTTATCCAATTTGCTGTGATAATAAATAAAAATTAAATGTAAAAAACAAACAAGAAGGAAGGAGATATAAGCTCTTGGGAGTTTGCCGTGGCACATTCTGCTCTAATTTGCAGCTTACAAACACGATTTCCAGGAAACCTCTCTTGCCCAAAAACCCAGAGTTGGAAATGTAGAAATGCTGCCGCCTTGTGGCCGTTTCCCACAAGAGCGGCTTTAAAACCACAGCTAACGGTCACTTAACATTCACAAGGACTCAGGACAGTAAAGGACAACTACCCTCAAAAATTCACAACTGGCAAAATTTTCAAGGAGATAGTAGGAAGAGGTAAATTTTACTCATTATTTTTCTAAAAACAAGGAAAATGGATAAAAGCTCAACAACATAAATTTTTAAACTCATGCAAATCTAGCCTACAAAAAGATTTCAACTCACACACGGCAACTACCATCAGCCAAAGGTCTACAAACAATAAATGCTGAAGGGGTTTTAGAGAACTGTGTACCCTCTAGCTGCTGGTGAGATGTAAAGTGGTAAGAGCCAATAGTGAGAACAGAAAGGAGCTGTGTTTAAAAGTAAAAATTGAGCCAGCATTCCATTCAGCAGGCCCACCGCTGAACCTCTCACCTGAAAATACCAGAGCCGAGAAGGCACAGACTGCAACAGCTTCACTGCAGGATTTTTCACAATAGCCAAGACACGGAAGCAACCAAAATGTCCATCAATGGATGAATGGATAAAGAAGTGGTCCATGTACATAATGGAATATTAGCCATGGAAAACAGTGAAACACTGCTCGTTGAGGCACCATTTATGAGCCTAGATATAATCTCAGAACATGCCGTAAGTCAGAAAGAAAAAGACATATAGTATGATATCACTTATAGGCGTTATCTAACAACTGACAAAAATGATAGCATTTTCACAGAGAAAGAAACTCACAGACTTAGAAAACAAACTATTCTTATGTAAATGGAAAGGTGGGCGGTATGGAAAATTAAGATTAGGGTTACCATATGTGTACATATACCTACTAAATACATTTATCAAAGAGACCGACCATATAGCAAGGGAGGTCAATGGAGCACTCTGCAATAATTTACATGGGAAGAGTATCTGTACATGAATATATTACATATGTGTGTGTGTGTGTGTGTGTGTGTGTGTATGTAACGTACAAATGAACCAGATTGTATACACCTAGGACAAACAATATTCTAAATATTACCTCGATTTAAAAAGACTAAAAAATCGAACAAGAAATAATGGAATATTAACTTATGGGATTTTTTCTTAGCACATTCCATTCTAATTTACAACCTGGGAACACGACTTCCAGAAATGTTGTGCTGCCCTAGAAACCAGTTTTGGGAACGGAGAAATGCTGCCGCCTTGTGGCCGTTTCCCCCAACAGCCCCTTTAAAGCCAGTAGTAGTGGTCACTAAATATTCACACTCATTACAAGCCTGTAAATGTCACCTGTTCTCAAAAAAATCCTGGGGTCAAAAATCGACGAAAAATTCAAAACAGGGCAGCCTTCCCAGAAGACCACTTCAAGTGGTTTATTGTACTCACAGTTTTTTTCTGTTTTTTGTTTAACAGAAAGAAAACAAAGCATGGAAAAATGCTGAACATTAGGAATTATTAAAGACATGCAAATCCAAGTTACAAAAACCTATCAGCTCACACCAGTCATAATGGCCATCAGCAAAAATTCTGCAAACAATAAATGCTGAAGGGGTTGTGGAGAAATGCGCACCCTCGTTTCTAAGTGGGACATGGTAAGAACCAGTAATGAAAACACAAAGGAGGTGCCTTGATAAGGTAAATATTGAGCTACCATTCAATCAAGCATACCCACTGCTGGGCCTATCACTTGAGAGGATGAGAATCCAAAAGACACAGGGTGGCAATCCTGCACTCCAGCAATATTTACCACAGCCAACACTTGGAAGCAACAAAAATGTCTGTCAACAGAGGAAGGCACAAAGAAGAAGTGGTCCATGTACACAATGGAATATTACTCCAATAAAAAAAATATATAATTTCAATTTAGAAACCAAACGTAAGTTAGGAGACATCAGCTTTTGGGGGTTTGTCCGGGCACATTCCTCTCTAATATATAACCGACGAACACCACTGGCAGGAGGGACTCTTTCCGTAATTCCCAGAATTGGGAAAGGAGAAATGCTGCCGCCCAATGGCTGATACCTTCAACAGCAGCTTTAAAATCTGTGCTAATGGTCACTTCATATGCACAAGTACTGGAGGGCTGTAAATGAAACCAGCCCTGAAAATGTCTTCAGGGAGGTAATGGCCAAAATATTTCAAAATGTGACACATACTTCAAGAAAACCATTTGAAGAGGTAAGCGCTACTCACAGCTTGAAAAAAAAAGAGGACATGCCTGAAAGTTCAATTTCAAGGGATTATGAGATGCATGCAAATCCAACCTCAAAGAGGTGTCAGCTCACACCTGTCAGAATAAACATCAGCAGAAAAACTACAAACAATAAATGCTGAAAGGGTTGTGGACAAGGGCATACCCTCAAATTTAAGTGCAACATAACCTGGTAAGAGCCACTAATGAGTACAGAATGGAGACGCCTTTACAAGGTAAACATTTTGCTACCATATGATCTAACAGGCCCTCTCCTGGGCCTATAACCGAAGAAGACATAGTTGAAAGACACAGGCAGGCAAATGTGCATTTCAGCAGTGTTACAATAACCAAGACATGGAAGCAACCAAAAAGTCCATCAACAGGCGAGTGGACAAAGAAAAACTGGTCCACGTACAGATGGAATATTAGCCAAGGAAAACAATGACACAATGCCATTTGCATCACCGTAGATGAGTCTAGAAGTAATCACGCAACTTGTAGTAAGTCAGAAAGCGAAAGACACGTATCCTGTGATATCACTTATAGGTGTTACCTAAAAATTGATACCAGTGAAGATATTTCCACAGAGAAAGGCAAACACAGATTCATTAAACAAACTTATGGTTCACCAATGGAAAGGTGTGAGGATTGGATACATTAGGATGTCAGAGTTAACAGAGATATACAAACACAGGTGAAGTATATAATCACCAAAGACCTACAGAATACCAAGAGAAGACTACTCAACATTGTGTCATAACCTAAAATGGGAAAAGGATCCAAAGAAGAAAAGAGATAGGTATATGTGGAAAACAACCACATCTTGCACACCTAAAACAAGCAAAACTTTGTAATCACACTTGCTGTGATAAGCAATGAAAATTAAATTTAATTTAAAAAAAGAACAATATTTAGTGAGATATAAACATAAGGGGCTTTTTCCTGGCCCATTCCATTCTAATTTGCAACCTAGAACAGGACTTCCATTGAGGCTCTGTTTCCCTAGTAACCAGATTTGGTTAATGAGAACTGCTGCCGCCTTGTGGCCGTTTCACACAACAGCAGCTCTAACTGCAGCTGTAATGGTTACTTGATAGTCAAAATAATTGCAGGCCTGTAAATGACACCTGTCCTCAAAACAATCCTTCGGTCGTAAATCGAGCAAAAATCTCAAAAGACATCCATATTTCAAAACGACAATTTCAAGAGGCATATTTTATGCACATTTTATATTCTGCCTCTTTTTCTCTTATAGAAAAAGGCATGGAAAAACGCTCAACGTCAGGAATTAATAAAGCCATGCAAATCCGGTCTAGAAACACGTTCACCTCACAGCCGTCAGAAGGATCATCGGCAAAAAAGTCTACATAGTATAAATGCTGAAGGGGTTTTAGAGAACTGTGTACCTTCTAGCTGCTGATGGGATGTAACCTGGTAAGAGCCAGTACAGAGAACCAAACGGAGGTGTGTTTAAAGGTAAAACTTGAGCTACTATGTGATCTGGTTGGCCCACTGATGGGCCTATCAGCTGAGTAGCCCTGAATCAAAAAGTCACAGGCTGGCAATCCTTCACTGCAGCAACATGTACCATAGCCAAGAGCTGGAAGAAACCAAAATGTCCATCAACAGAAAAATGCACCAAGAAGAAGTGGTCCATGTACACAATGGAATATTAGCCATGGGAAAGCATGGAACAGTGCCGTTGGCACCAGCATAGAAGGATCTAGAGATTATCACCCTACCTGAAGTAAGAAAGAAAACGAAAGACAGATATCCTATTACATCACTTATAGGTGTTACCGGAAGGTTGATACCCATGAAATAATTTCCAAGAGAAGGACACTCATAGATTCAGAAAACCAAATTATGTTTAACCAAATGGAAAGGTGTAAGGAATGTATGAATTAGGATATGGTGTTTAACAGACATGTAGTAATACATATGAAATATATAATCACAAAATACCTATGGAATACCAAGAGAGGTCTACTCAACACTCTGTAATAACCTACATGGGAAAGGATCCAAAGATGAATAGATCTATACATAGATATAATGAAGCAGATTCTGTTCAGCTAGAACACACACAACAATTTTCTCAAATTTGCTCTTATAATTAATAAAAATTAAATTTAAAAAAAGCAAACAAGAATTATGGAGATATAAGCTCTTGGGTGTTTGTCCTGACACATTCCACTCTAAATTGCAGCCTACAAACACTATTTCCAGGAAAGATCTGTTGCCCAAAATCCCAGAATTGGAAACATAGGAATGCTGTCGCCTTGTGCCATTTCCCGCAAGAGCGGCTTTAAAACCACAGGTAACCGTCACTTAACATTCACAAGGACTCACTCTGGGCTGTAAAGTACACCTGCCATCAAAACTTGTGCTGAGGTATGGAATGGCCAAAAAAATTCAAACCTGGCAAATTTTTCAAGGAGATAGAATGAAGAGGTAAGTTTTACCCACTATTTTTCAATAAAAAAAGAAAATGGATAAAAGCTCAACATCAGGAATTATTAGACTCATGCAAATCTAACCTACAAAAAGGTTTCACTTCACGCAAGTCAACTACCATCAGCCAGAAGTCTACAAACAATAAACGCTGAAGGTGTTTTAGAGAACTGTGTATCCTCTAGCTGCTTGTGAGATGTAAAGTGGTAAGATCCGGTAATGAGAACAGAAAGGAGCTGCGTTTAAAAGTAAAAATTGAGATGTCATTCGATCCAACACACCCACCACTGGGCCTATCACCTAAGCGCCGAATCGAGAAGACACACGCTGACAAACCTGTACTGAAGTAATACTGAAAATAGCCAGGACATGGAAGCAGCAAAAATGTCAGTTAACAGATGAATGGACAAAGAAGAAGTGGTACATGTACCTAATGGAAGATTAGCTTTCAGAAAAATGAACAATGTCGTTTTCACGACTGCAGGTGGGTCTAGAAATAATCATAATATGTGAAGTCAAAAGGGTATGATATATATCCTATGATGTAATTTATAGATGTTATCTTAAGATTCCTACCAATGAACATATTTCCAAAGGAAAAGACACTCAGAGACGTATAAAACAAACTAATGGTTAACCAAAATGAAAGGTGAGTGGATGAGTAAATTAGGATTATGGGGTTAACATACATACACTAATATATGTTATAAGTATATAAACTTATAATATATAAAATATACAAATCATATAATCATTAATATATATAAATTATATAATCACCAAACACCTACCAAATACCAAGGGAGCTCTACTCAACACTCTATAATAGCCTACATGGTAACAGGATCCAATGATGAACAGATATATGTATGAAACATTGATCCTAATTGGTACATCCAGAGAATCACAACACTCTAATAAAATTTACTCCAATAGGGGCTTCCCTAGTGGTGCAGTGGTTGAGAATCTGCCTGCCAATGCAGGGGACACGGGTTCGAGCCCTGCTCTGGGAGGATCCCACATGCCGTGGAGCAACTATGCCCATGAGCCACAACTACTGAGCTTGCGCGTCTGCAGCCTGTGCTCCACAACAAGAGAGGCCACAATAGTGAGAGGCCCACGCACCTCGATGAAGAGTGGTCCCCGCTTGCCGCAACTAGAGAAAGCCCTCGCACAGAAACGAAGACGCAACACAGCCAAAAATAAATAAATAAATATTAAAGGCAAAGGAGAGAGGGGAAATTGTAGATCGAGGAAGAATCTAGTTTAAAAAAATTTACTCCAATAAGAAACATAAAATAAATTTAGAAAACAAACGTAAGTAGGAGACATAAGCTTTTGGGAGTTTGTCCTGGGACATTCCACTACAATTTGCAACCTAGGACCACAACTTCAAGGAAGGCTCTCCTGTCCTTGTAACCAAAGCTGGGAATGTAGAAATCTGCCGCCTTGTGGTCAATTCCCGCAACAGCAGCTTTAATCCCAGTGCTATTGGTCACTTAATATTCACAAGGACTGCAGGGCTTTAAATGACACCTGCCCTCAAAAAATATCTTGCGGTCAGGAATGGACATTAATATGCAAAACGGTAGAAAATCCAGAGAAGACAATTTCGAGAGGTAAATTTCCTCACAGTGTTTTTTTTTTAAGGACATGAAAAAATGTTCAACATCAAAAATTATTAGGGACATGCAAATTTAAACTACCAAAAGGTATCAGCTCACAATAGTCTGAATGGCCATCAGAGAAAAATGTCTGCAAACAATAAATGCTGAATGGGTTTCCGAGAATGGATACACTCATATGCTGTTGCTGGGATGTAAACTGGTAACAGCCACTAATCAGAACAGAATGAAGGTGCCTTTAAAAGGTAAAAATTGAGCTACTATGTGATCCTGCCAAAACACTAATGGGCCTGTAACCCGAGAACACCAGAATTCAGAAATACCCAGGTACCCAAAAATGCTCTTCAGCGATACTTACAATAGCCAGACATGGATGCAAGCAAAATGTTCAAAAACAAATGAATGGGCAAAGAAGTGGTACATGTACACAATCGAATATTATCCATGGAAATGATGAAACAATGCCTTTTCCATCACCACTGATGAACCTAGGGGTAATCATACTACGTAAAGTAAGTCACAAAAAGAAAGACAAATACCCGATGACATCATTTACTAGGGTTATCTAAAAATTGATACCCATGAATATATTTCCACTGTGAAAGACCCATACAGACTTTGAAAAAGGTGAAAGGAATGGAAAAATTAGGATGTTGGGGTTAACATGCATTTAATAATTCACATAAAATATATAATCAAGAAGGACCTACTGGATGCCAAGGGAGGTCTACTCAACTCTCTCTAATGACCAACATGCGAAAGAATCTAAACCTGATTAGATATATGTATACATATGAATGAACCAGCTTCTTTACACCTAGAACAAACACAACATTGTAATCAAATTTACTCTGATAAGAAATAAAAATTAAATTAAACAAGAAGTAATGTGACACAAGATTTTGTGTATTTTTCCTGGCACTTTACACTCCAATAGACAATCTAGGAAGAGGAATTCCACTAAACCAATGTTTTACCTAGCAATCAAGGTGAGTATGAATAAATTCCACTGCCTTGTTGCCCTTTCCTGCAACTTTAAAAACAATGCTTATGGGTACTTAATATTCAGAAGAACTGTTGGGCTCTACATGACACCCACAATCAGGAAATGTCCACAGGTAAGTAAGCAAACTAAATTCCAAGGGAACAGACTTTCAAGATCCTATTTCCATAGGTAAATTTTACACTGTTTAAAAGAAAAGCACTTGAAAAGATGTTCTAATTCCTATATTATTAGCGTCATGGAAATCAAAACTACAATGAGGGGTCACTTCACATGAGTAAGAATAGCCACCATTGAAACATCTACAAACAGTAAATGCTTGAGAGGTTGTAGAGAAAAGGCAACCCTCCTATGCTGCTCTTGGGATCTAACATGGTAACAGCCACTATAAATAAGAGTATGGAGGTGCCTTTACAAGGTAAATTTAGAGGTACCATATGATCCAGCTGTCCCACTCCCAGGCGTATAACAGGAGAAAACCAGAATTGGAAAACACACATGCACCCACATGTGTACCGCAGCACAATTTACAACGTCTAAGACATGGAAGCAACCAAAATATCCATCAGCAGATGGACGGATAAAGAAGCGGTACATGTTCACAGTGAAATATTACTCAGAAATGAAAAGAATGAAGGAATGCCATTTGCAGCATCATAGATAGAATTAGAGATAATCATACTAAGTGAAGTAAGTCAGAAAGAGAAAGTCAAATATCATATGATACTACTTATAGCTGAAATTTAAAAATTGATACCAATGAACTAATTTACAAGAGAGAAACAGGGACTTTCCAGGTGGTCCAATGGTTAAGAATCTGAGCTTCCAATTCAGGGGGCATGGGTTCGATCCCTGGTGTTGGGAGAACTAATATCACACATGCCTTGCAGTACAGCCAAAAAAATAAAATAAAAGAGAGAGAAACAGATGCACAGACTTAGAAAACAAACTTATGCTTACCCAATGAGAAAGGTGGGTGAAAGCAATAAATCAATCAGGAGGCTGGGGGAAATATTTACACACTAATACATATAAAATAGATTATCAACAAGGACCTACTGCATAGCAAAGGGAAGTCTACTCAACACTCTCTAATAACCTATATGGGAAAAGGATCTGAAGATGAATAGACATATGAATATACATAACTGAACAAGATTCTGTACGCCTACCACAAACAGAATATTTTAAATCAGCTTTACTCCAATAAAAAAGAAAAATTAAATTAAAACAAAAACAAGAAGTAACAAAACAGAAGATTTGGGGTGTTTGTTCTGCCACAGCCCACACTAATTTACAATCCAAGAGCCCGTCTTCCACAGTGGGTCTGGTTACCCAAGTAACCAGAGAGGGGCATGAAGGAAATCCTAACATCTGTGCCCATTTCCACAACAGCAACTTTAAAACATGTGCTTATGGGCACTTCATATTCACAAGGACTGCCAGGGTGTAAATGACACCTGCCCTTAACAAATGTCCTGTGGTAGTTATCGAGCCAAAATTCAAAATAGTCAGACTTTCAAAAGCCCAATGTCAACTGTAACTTTTCCTCACAGTGTTTAAAAAAACACATGCAAAGATGCTCAAAATCTTGTATTATTGGAGAGACACATGTAAATCAAAACTACAACAAGGTATCACCTCACACAGTCAGAATGGCCATCATCAAAACGTTTACAAACCATAAATGCTGGAGAGGACATGGAGAAAAGGGAACCCTCCTATGCTGTTGGTGTGATGTAAGCTGGTAAGAGCCACTATAAAGTACAGTATGGAGATGTCTTTTAAAAGTAAAAATAGAGCTACCATATCATCCAGCAGTCTTCCTTCTGGGTGTATATCTGCAGAAAGCCAGAAATGAAAATGGCAAATGCACCCAAACCCAAACACGCACTGCAGCACTGTTTACAATAGCCAAGACATGGAGGCAACCAAAATGTCCATCAACAGATGAATGGATAATGAAGAAGTTGTACATGTACACAATCAAATAAATATTACTCAGAAATGAAAAAGCATGATCACCTCTAGGTCCATTTCTGTTGCTGCAAATGACATTATTTCATTCTAAGTGAAGTAAGTCAGATAGAAAAAGACAAATATCATATGATATCACTTATAGTGGAGTCTAAAAAATGATAGAAATGAACAAATTTGTAAAACAGAAACAAACCAACAGACTTCATATATCCTTCAGGGAGAAAAAATTTTAAATGTTTCCAATCACTAAATGTCAACCTGAAAAATGTAAGCAATAAATAACACAGTAAAGGTATTAATTCTCCCCAAATTAACCTATACCAGGCATTAGCAAACTAAACCTGGAGATCACATCCAGCCTATCATCTTCTTTTGTAAATTAAATTTAATGAATAATCCACAAGAAAACCCATAATGAGACGTCAGGTCACACCTCTCAACGTGGCTATTATTCCAAGTATACAAATATGAAATGTTGTTCATGACATGGAGAAGGCAATCCTAGTACACTGGTGGTGGGATTGTAAGTTGGTACACCCACTATGAAAAGAATATGGAGGTCCTGATAAAAGCTAAAAGTAGAACTATCATATTAGCCAGTAATTCCACTGCTTGGTATATGTCCAAAGAAAATGAAGACACCAATTTGACAAGATACATGCATCCCAATGTTCATAGCAGCATTATTTACAATTGCCAACATATGGAAGCAAACTAAATGTCCATCAACAGATGAGTGGATAAAGAAGATGTGGTATGTATACACAATAGACTATTACTCAGCCATTAAAAGGATCAAATTCTGCCATTTGCAACAACATGGATAGGCCTAGAATATTTATGTGTACTTAAGTTAGAGAAGGACAAATACACTATGTTCTCACTTCTCTGTAGAATCTAAAAATGCAAGAAATGTATGTATATAACAAAACAGAAATAGACTCACAGAGAACAAATTAGTGGTTACTGGTGGGGCGACTTAAAGGGGGAGGGAAAAACAGTAGTTTGTTTCTCTAAATCCAGTACCCCTATGTATGAAATAAACAAACAAGGATATATAGCACAACACAGGGAAATATAGACATTATTGTGTAATCACTTTAGTGGAACACGATCTATAAAAATATTCAATCCATATGTTGTACCCCTGAGACTAATGTAATATTGTAAATCAACTATACTTCAATTTAAATAATCCATAGGGTGGCTGAATGGATTAAAGAAAGTTCAATTATACTGTGTACAAGATATTCATGTTAACTTCTAATCCATATATAGCATAAAATTGAAAGATTGGGAACAAAATACTCCATGAAAATGATACTTGACTGACTAGTCTATTATGAGATAAAAAAGACTTGAAGTCAAACCTCTCAAAGGAAAGAAGGTTATCATATAATGATAAATGGATTAATTCATCAAGAAATCATGACAATTATAAATATGTACGTATCCAGCTTTGGAGCCTCTCAACATATAAAGAATATATTAACCCACGTGAAGGGGAAAATGTGCAGAAATAAAATCATGGTAAGAAACATCGATACCCAACTTTCAACACTGTATAGATCATCCGGACATAATATCAATCAGGAAACACTGAACCTGAACACACACTTGATATCAAATGAACCTAACATACATCTACAGTATATTCCACTCAACAGCAGCAAACTTTCCATTGTTCTTAAGTACACGTAGAACATTGCCTAGGGTAGATCCTATGTTAAGCCACAAAACAAGTCTTCAAAAATCCAAGAATATTGAAATCATATCAAGGATCATTTCCAACCACAATGGTATGAAACTGAAATTCAATATTAAAAAGAATAATTGAAAATTGAAGAACACTTGGAAATTGGACAATAAGCTCTTGAATAGCCAATGCATACAGGAATAAATCAAAATGGAAATTTAAAAGAAATCTTAAAGCAAACAAAATTGGAAACACAAAGTACCTAAATTTATGGAATACAGGAACAAGACTGCAATTCAAAGAGATATGTTTACAGTAATAGATGCATATATTTTCAAAGAATTCTTGAGAGGGGATCAAGATGATAGAGTAGGAAGATACTGAGCTCCCCTGCTGCCAAAGGCACACCCAAGTTACAACAACTTACACGGAAATTATCTCTGAAGACCAGCAGGGAATGTTTTCCACAACTAAAGGTATAAGGAAGGAGAAACCACAAGGCAGGTAGGAGAACTGGAAACACAGTCTAATTGGAACCCACACATATAGCACAGTGACCCACAGCTGGAAGATATCACAATTGCATAGGTCCTCCACATGGAGGGAAGGGTATGAGCCTGGCATTAGGCTGCTCAGCCCAGGGTTCCTGCACTGGAAGAAAAGAACACAGCAGGTCTGGCTTTGAAAACTTGCAGGGCTTATTTTCAGGAAATCTGGAGACTAAAGGAAACTGAGACTGCTCTCATAGGGCACACACAAATCTCACATGTTCTCAGTCCCTGTGCAGAGCCAATAGAGTGAAAGACACGTGTGCCAGACCCACTTGCTAATCTCGGAGAGCTTCTTGGAAAGGCAAGAGGCAACTGGGACTCCCACTAGGAACTGAGACATGGGCAAGCAACATTTTAGAATCTTCCCTGGAACTGATTAGAATCAGGGGCCTGCCCCATTTACCACCATGCCCATAGCACTCCCGCACCAGAAGGTCTCACAACCAGACACACTGGGGGCCTACGCTGTCCACCTGTGCACCTGGAGCACCACACAGCCACCCATAATGGAGGGCTGCCTTGGATATCAGCACACCCATGGCAATCAATCACATACTGCAGGGGTTCACAGCCATTTAGGCCAGGGTCCAATACCACCTACCAGCTTGTCTACAGCAGTTGGCCCCGCCGTAAGAGAAAGGTGTGTGCAGCCCACACAGGGAACACCCCTGGAGCATGTGGCTCTGCTGGCCAGAGGACAATGTGCTGCTGGGCCCTATCAGTCATCTCCTATATAAGGCCACTTCTCTGAGACCCGGGAATGTAACAACCTGAACCTAATGAATAAAGATGTATAGAGACTTAGGAAGCATAAGGAAATAGAGGAATATGTTACAAATGAAGTAACAAGACACGACATCAGAAAAAGAACTGAATAAAACAGGGATAAGCATTCTACCCGATAAAAAAAAAGTGTTCACAGTAATGATTATAAAGACGCTCACCCAAGTCAGGAGAAGAATAGATAGACATAGTGAGAATTTCAACAGAGTAATAACATGTCAAAAAGAACAAAACAGTGAACAATACAATAAAAGAGATTAAAACACACACACATGTACATGAGAGAAGCCCCATTATACTGTATGATACAGAAGAACAGATCAGTGAAATGGAAAACAGAGTAGTGAAAATCACCCAAACTGAATAGCACAAAGTAAAAGCAATTAAGAGTATACGTAAAGGGACCTCTGAGACAACATCAAGAGTATTAACATGAGCATTACAGGGGCCCCAGAACGAGGAGAGGAGAGAAACAGGCAGATAACTTATTGGAGGATACAGGAACTGATAACTTTCCTAACCTGGGGAAGGAAACACACATCCAGGTCCAGGAAAAACAGAGTTCCAAACAAGATGAAGACAAACAGGTCCACACCAAGACATATTATAAAGCTCCAAAAATTTAAAAATTTAAAGAGTGATCACAGAGGCAGTGAAATAAAAGGGTCTAGTTATGTTCAAGGTATTCCCATAAGACTGTCAGATGACTTCTCAGCACAATTTTCAAACCAGGAAGGAATGATAGGATATAATCAATGGGCTAAAAAGAAAAAGTCTACAACAGGAATACTCTACCAACAAAATTATTATTCAGAATTGCAGGACAGGGCTTCCCTGATGTCACAGTGGTTGAGAATCTGCCTGCCAATGCAGGGGACACGGGTTCGGGCCCTGATCCAGGAAGATCCCACATGCCACAGAGCAACTAAGCCTGTGTGCCACAACTACTGAGCCTGTGCCCTAGAGCCCATGAGACACAACTACTGAGCCTGCTAGCCACAACTACTGAAGCCTGAGCACCTAGAGCCCATGTTGCACAACAAGAAGAGCCACTGCAATGAGAAGCCCATGGACCACAATGGCCCATGCACCACAACGAAGAGTAGCCTCCACTTGCCACAACTAGAGAAAAGCCCACGCACTGCAATGAAGACCTAATACAGCCAAAAATAAATAAATAAATTTATGGAGGAAAGAAAGAATTGAAGGAGAGGTCAAGAGTTTCCCAGACTAGCAAAAGCTAAAAGAGTTCATCACTAATAAACCAGCCTTATATGCAATGTTGAAGGAATTTACTTAAGCTTAAAAGAAGTCTCACTAATTATTGATAGTAACAAGAAAACAAACAAAAGTAAAAATCTCACTGAAAAACCTATACATAGAGTAAGGGTAATAGATCAAACATTTTTTTAGCTTCTGTAAAGAATAAAAGACAATAGTAGTATGTGTTTTTAAAAAAGAGAGGGCCCAAATAAATCAGAAATGAAAGCGATGATGTTACAACAGACACCACAGAAATACAAAGTATCCTAAGCTACACACAGGGTAACTCAAGGCTCAGACTGGACAGAGCCCAGTCTCCCTTCCACTGTACATGAGTTACAGGAGCCTCAGGAACTGAGGAGGGGGTCCCTGAGGGGAGGCACAAGATAGAAGATGTTAGGCATTAACCTGACTCTATTTATGTTAAACCTGCCTGAACTACATTCACATGAGATTGTT
Organism: Orcinus orca; assembly: GCF_937001465.1. NCBI lineage: Eukaryota > Metazoa > Chordata > Mammalia > Artiodactyla > Delphinidae > Orcinus > Orcinus orca. The sequence goes on along the minus strand of NC_064561.1, from coordinate 47,869,805 downwards.
TTGTCCTGAATGTACATTGGCACCTTTAGTCTGAACTGCAGATCTTTGGCTTCACCACCTCCACCGACAGCATTAGCTTCACCTGCTGTGGACCGTCTCCTATAGGATTTCTAGAACCACAAAACATCGAAGTTTCATAGGACACAGAGTCTGTGAGACTCCACTCAGTCTCAGAGTGTCAACCCCACTCAGAGACGTAGAGTCACAACAGAGACTCCACTCTTGGAGGACACACACAGTAGTGTGCACATCAGGACCCAAGGGAAGGAGCAGTGACCCCATAGGAGACTGAGCAGACCTACCTGCTAGTTTTAGAGGGTCTCCTGCAGAGGCGGGGGGTGACTGGGGCTCACCGTGCGGACAAGGACACTGGCAGCAGAAGTTCTGGGAAATCCTCCTTAGCATGAGCCCTCCCAGAGTCCGCAGGTAGCCCCACCAAAGAGCCAGGTGGGCCACAGTTCTGGGTCGCCTCAGGCCAAACAACAAACAGAGAGGGAACTCTGCCCCATGCATCAGCAGACAAGCGGATTAAAGTTTTATTGAGCTCTGCCCACCAGAGCAACACCCAGCTCTACCCACCACCACTCCCTCACATCAGGAATGCTGCACAAGCCTCTAAGATAGACTCATCCAGCAGAGAGCAGACAGCAGAAGCAAGAAGAACTACAGTTCTTCAGACTGTGGATGGAAAACCACATTCACAGAAAGATAGACAAAATGAAAAGGCAGAGGAATTTGTACCAGATGAAGGAACAAGATAAAACCCCAGAAAAACAACTCAATGAGGTGGAGATAGGCAACCTTCCAGAAAAAGAATTCATAATAATGATAGTGAAGATGATCCAAGACCTTGGAAAAAGAATGGAGGCAAAGATAGAGAAGATGCAAGAAATAGTTAACAAAGACCTAGAAGAATTAAAGAACCAACAAACAGAGATGAACAATACAATAACTGAAATGAAAAATACACTAGAAGGGGGCTTCCCTGGTGGCGCAGTGGTTGAGAGTCCACCTGCCGATGCAGGGGACATGGGTTCATGCCCTGGTCTGGTAAGATCCCACATGCCAAGGAGCGGCTGGGCCCGTGAGCCATGGCCGCTGATCCTGCACATCCAGAGCCTGTGCTCCACAACGGGAGAGGTCACAAAAGTGAGGGTCCCTCGTACCGCAAAAAAAAAAACAAAAACACTAGAAGGAATCAATAGTAGAATAACTGAGGCAGAAGAACGGATAACTGGCCTGGAGACAGAAAGGTGGAATTCACTGCTGCAGAAAAGAATAAAGAAAAAAGAATGCAGAGAAAGGAAGACAGCTTAAGAGACCTCTGGGATAACATTAAATGCAACAAAATTTGCATTATAGGGATCCCAGAAGGTGAAGAGAGAGAGAGAGGACCCGAGAAAATATTTGAAGTGATTATAGTCGAAAACTTCCCTAACACGGGAAAGGAAATAGTAGCCACCCAAGTCCAGAAAGCACAGAGAGTCCCAGGCAGGATAAACCCAAGGAGAAAAATGCCGAGACACATAATAATCAAACTGACAAAAATTAAAGACAAAGAAAAATTATAGAAAGCACAAGGGAAAAATGACAACATACAAGGGAACTCCCATAAGGTTAACAGCTGATTTCTCAGCAGAAACTCTACAAACCAGGAGGGAGTTGGCCGATATATTTAAAGTGATGAAAGGGAAGAACCTACAACCAAAAGAACTCTACCCAGCAAGATCTCATTCAGATTCCATGGAGAAATCAAAAGCTTTACAGACAAGCAAAAGCTAAGAGAACTCAGCACCACCAAACCAGCTCTACAACAAATGCTAAAGGAACCTATCTAAGTGGGAAACACAACAGAAGAAAAGAATCTACAAAAACAAACACATAACAATTAAGAAAATAGTAATAGGAATATACATATCAATATTTACCTTAAATGTGAATGGATTAAATGCTCCAAACAAAAGACACAGTCTTGCTGAATGGATACAAAAACAAGATCCATATATATGCAGTCTATAAGAGACCCATTTCAGACCTAGGGAAACATACAGACTGAAAGTGAGGGGATGGAAAAGGATATTCCATGCAAATGAAAATCAAAAGAAAGCTGGAGTAGCAATACTCATATCAGATACAATAGACTTTAAAATAAAGAGTGTTACAAGAGACAAGGACGGACACTACATAATGATCAAGGAATCAATCCAAAAAGAAGACATAACAATTATAAATATATATGTACCCAACATAGGAGCACCTCAATACATAAGACAACTGCTAACAGCTATAAAAGACAAAATCGACAGTAACACAATAATAGCAGGGGACTTTAACACTTTACTTACACCAATGGAGATCATCCGGACAGAAAATTAATAAGGAAACACAAACTTTAAATGACACAAGAGACCAAATAGATTTAATTGATATTTATAGGACATTCCATCCAAAAACAGCAGATTACATGTTCTTCTCAACTTCACGCAGAACATTCTCCAGGATAGATCACATCTTGGGTCACAAACAAAGCCTCAGGAAATTTAATAAAACTGAAATCATATCAAGCATCTGTTCTGACCACAAGGTTATGAGATTAGAAATCAATTACAGGGAAAAAATATGTAAAAAACAGAAACACATGGAGACTCAACAATACGTCACTAAATAACCAAGACATCACTGAAGAAAGAAAAGAGGAAATCAAAAACAACCTAGAGACAAATGACAACAAAAACATGATGATCCAAAACCTATGGGATGCAGCAAAAGCAGTCCTAAGAGGGAAGTTTATAGCAATACAAGCCTACCTCAAGAAACCAGAAAACTCTCAAATAAACAATCTAACCTTACACCTAAAGGAATTAGAGAAAGAAGAAAGAAACCCAAAGTTAGTAGAAGGAAAGAAACCATAAAGATCAGAGCAGAAATAAATGAAATAGAAACAAAGAAAACAATAGCAAAGATCAATAAAACTAAAAGCTGGTTCTTTGAGAAGATAAACAAAAATGATAAATCGTTAGCCAGACTCAAGGAAAAGAGGGAGAGGACTCAAATCAATAAAATTAGAAGTGAAAAAGGAGAAGTTGCAACAGACACCACAGAAATACAAAGCATCCTAAGAGACTTCTACAAGCAACTCTATGCCAATCAAATGGACAACCTGGAAGAAATGGACAAATTCTTAGAAAGGTATAACCTTCCAAGACTGAAAGAGGAATAAATAGAAAATATGAATAGACCAATCACAAGTAATGAAATTGAAACGGTGATGACAAATCTTCCAACAAACAAAAGTCCAGAACCAGATGGCATCAGAGGTGAATTCTATCAAATATTTCGACAAGAGCTAACACCCAACCTTCTCAAACTCTTCAGAAATTTGCAGGGAAAGGAACACTCCCAAACTCATTCATATCACACTGATACCAAAACCAGACAATGATACTACAGAAAAAGAAAATTAGAGACCAATATCACTGATGAATATAGATGTAAAAATCCTCAACAAAATACTAGCAAACAGAATTGAACAACACATTAAAAGGATCACACACCATGATCAGGTGGGGTCTATCCCAGGAACGCAAGGGTTCTTCAATATACACAAATCAATGTGATACACCATATTAACAAATTGTAGAATAAAAATATCATCTCAATAGAAGCAGGAAAAAATTTTGACAAAATTCAACACCGACTTATGATTAAAAATTCTCCAGAAAGTGAACATAGAGGGAATCTACCTCAACATAATAAAGGCCATATATGACAAACCCACAACAAACATCATTCTCCATGGTGAAAAACTACAAGAATTTCCTCTAAGATCAGGAACAAAACAAGGATGTCCACTCTCACCAGTATTATTCAACATAGTTTTGGAAGGCCTAGACACAGCAATCAGAGAAAAAAAGAAATAAAAGGAATACAAATTGGAAAAGAAGTAAAATTTTCACTGTTTGCAAATGACATGATACTACACATAGTGAATCTGAAAGATGACACTAGAAAATTACTAGAGCTAATCAATGAATTTGGTAAAGTTGCAGGATACAAAATTAATGCACAGAAATCTCTTGCATTCCTCTACACTAACAATGAAAGATGAGAAAGAGAAATTAAGGAAACAATCCCATACACCATTGCAACAGAAAGAATAACATATGTAGGAATGAACCTACCTAAGGAGGTGAAAGTCCTATACTCAGAAAACTATAACACAGTGCTGAAAGAAATCAAAGATTACATAAACAGATGGGAGTATTAACCATATGCTTGGATTAGAAGCATCAATATTGTGAAAATGACTATACTACCCAAAGCAATCTACAGATTCAATGCAATCCCTATCAAATTATCAGTGGCATTTTCTACAGAACTAGAACAAAAAAACCTTAAAATGTGTATGGAGACACAAAACACCCCGAATAGCCAAATCAGTCTTGAGGGAAATTAAAAGAGCTGGAGGAATCAGACTTCCTGACTTCAGACTATACTACAAAGCTACAGTAATCAAGACTATATGGTACTGGCACCAAAACAGAAATATAGATCAACGGAACAGGATAGAAAACCCAGAGATAAACCTACATACCTATGGCTAACTCATCTATGACAAAGGAGGCAAGGATAAACAATGGAGAAAAGACAGTCTCTTCAGGAAGTGGTGCTGGGAAAACTGGACAGTTACACATAGAAGAATGAAATTAGAACATCCATAACACCATACACAAAAATAAACTCCAAATAGATTAGAGATCTAAATGTTAAGACCAGACGCTATTAAACTCTTAGAAGAAAACATAGGCAGAACACTCTATGACATAAATCACAGCAAGATCCTATTTGACCCACCTCCTAGAGAAATGGAAATAAAAACAAAAATAAACAAATGGGACCTAATGAAACTTAAAAGCTTTTGCACAGCAAAGAAACACATAAAGAAGACGAAAAGACAACCCTCAGAATGGGAGAAAATATTTTCAAATGAAGCAAATGACAAAGGATTAACCTCCAAAATTTACAAGCAGCTCATGTAGCTCAATATCACAAAAACAAACAACCCAATCCAGGAATGGACAGAAGACTTAAATAGACATTTCTCCAAACACGCTATACAGGTTGCCAACAAACACATGAAAAGATGCTGAACATCACTAATCATTACAGAAATGTAAATCAAAACTACAGTGAGGTATCACTCACAGCAGTCAGAATGGCAATCATCAAAAAATCTACAAAAAATAATTGCTGCAGAGGCATTTATTGGAGAAAAGGGAACACTCTTTCAGTGTTGGTGGGAATGTAAATTGATATAGCCATTAGGGAGAACGGTAGGGAGGTTCCTTAAAAAACTAAAAATAGAAGTATCATACGACCCAGCAATCCAACTCCTGGGCATTTACCCTGAGAGAAGCATAATTCAAAAACAGTTATGTTCAACAATGTTCATTGCAGCTCTATTTACAATAGCCAGGACATGGAAGCAACCTAAGTGTCCATCGACTGATGAATCGATAAAGAAGATCTGGCACATATATACAATGGAATATTACTCAGCCATAAAAGGAAACAAAACTGAGTTATTTGTAGTGAGATGGATGGACGTAGAGACTGTCCTACACAGTAAAGTAAGTCAGAAAGAGAAAAACAAATAGCGTGTGCTAACACAGATATATGGAGTCTAAAGAAAAAAAAAAGTTTATGAAGAACCTAGGGGTGGGACAGGATTAAGGACACAGACGTACAGAAAGGACTTGAGCACACGGGGAGGGGGAAGGGTAAGCTGGGACAAAGTGAGAGAGTGGCATGGACATATATACGTTACCAAATGTAACATCGATAGCTACTGGGAAGAAGCCACATAGCACAGGGAGATCAGCTCAGTGCTTTGTGAACACCTAAAGTGGTGGGATAGAGACAGTGAGAGAGAGATGCAAGAGGGAGGGGATATGGTGGTATATGTATAGCTGATTCACTTTGTTATACAGCAGAAACTAACACATCATTGTAAAGCAATTATACTCCAATAAAGTTGTAAAATGAAAAAAGAAAGAAAGCCCAGAGATAAACCTACATACCAATGGTCAATAATCTATGACACAGGAGGCAAGACCATACAATGGAGAAAAGACAGTCTCTTCAATCAGTGGTTCTGGGAAAAATGGGCAGCTACATGTAAAAGAATGAAATTAGAATACTCCCTAACACCATACAGAAAAATAAATTCAAAATGGATTAGAGACCTTAATGTAAGACCGGACAGTATAAAACTCTTAGAGGAAAAAATAGGAAGAATACTCTGACATAAATCACAACAAGATCTTTTTTGATCCACCTCCTAGAGTAATGCAATAAAAAAGAAAAATAAACAAATGGGAACTAATGAAACATAAAAGCTTTTGCAAAGCAAAGGAAAGTAAAAACAAGACGAAAAGACAACCCTCAGAATGGGAGAATATATTTGCAAATGAATCAACAGACAAAGGATTAATCTCCAATAATATATAAACAGCACATGCAGCTCAATATTAAAAAAACCAAACAACCCAATACAAAAATGGCAGAAGATCTAAATAGACATTGATTCCAAGAAGAGAGAGAGATGGCCAAGAAGCACACGGAAAGTTTCTCAACATCACTAATTATTAGAGAAATGCAAATCAAAACTACAAGGAGGTATCACCTCACACCTGTTAGAATGGACATCATCAGAAAATCTACAAACAATAAATGCTGGGGAGGGTGTGGAGAAAAGGAACCCTCTTCCACTATTGGTGGGAATGTAAATTGATACAGTCAATATGGAGAACAATATGGAGGTTCCTTAAAAAACTAAAAATAGAATTACCATATGATCCAGCAATCCCACTACTGGGCATATACCCAGAGAAAAACATAAATCAAAAAGACACATTCACCACAATGTTCATTGCAGCACTATTTACAATAGTCAGGTAATGGGAGCAACTTAAATGCACACAGGCAGACGAATGGATAAAGATGTGGTACATATATAACATGGAATGTTACTCAGCCATAAAAAGGAATGAAATTGGGTCATTTGTACAGACGTCGATGGACCTAGAGATTGTCACACAGAGTGAAATAAGACAGAAAGAGAAAAAGAAATATTGTATATTAATACATATATGTGGAACCACGAAAAATGGAACAGATGAACTGGTTTGCAGGGCAGAAATAGAGACACAGATGTAGAGAACAAACGTATGGACACCAAGGGGGGAAAGCCGTGGGGGGGTAGTGCTGGGATGAATTGGGAGTTTGGGATTGACTTATATACACCCATATGTATAAAATCGATAACCAGAAAGAACCTGCTGTATAATAATAAAATTAAAAATTAAAAAAATAAATAAACATACAAAAAGTAAAACAGAAAAATAGTTCTTCCATTCCCATACATGTATTTATATGAATGAATTATGTCCATGCTTCTATCTATAAATACGATAAAGAGGAATAAAACCTACATTGAACCCAAAAAGAAAAAAAAAAGCAGAACCCACCAGTTATAAACAGGAAAACCCTATCAGGGCACTTGCTCCAAAGGTAAAGAATCCTGAAGTTGGTCAGAGGTGGGTAATCGTCTCCCAAGAAGCCAGCAGCGCCCCCCCCCTGCAAGGAGTGTCCTCATTGCAAAGCTGGGGGACTGTGCTGAGGCATCTCTGAGTAAACGTGAGCTGAGCTCCAGGCCAGCTGCTGCTGAACTGTTCCCACAGTTCCCAGGTAAAACACCTGAATCTGTGCAAGGACTTGAAAGCCTAGACGAAGGGCCATGGAGCCACACCAGCGACAGCACCCAGGCCGACTTAGTGCCTACAGGCCAACCAGGATGGTCCCGGCCCCGGGCGCACTTCTGGAAGCTTTCCATTTCCCTGCCTGAGATACCCCTCCTGTCCCAGCCCCCACTGCTTTTTTCCTTACTCACCTCTGCCTGGGGAGAAATTCCAGCAGCAGATATGGGTGACACATCCTCTTCTTTAGCAGTTGGCAGCTTGGCAACTCCTGCAGAAAGCCCAGCAGAGCCCCACTCACACCGGGCCACCCTAAAAACCGTGGCCCCTCACTCCCTCCCACCAGCCCAGCCCCGACACTGCTGACGGGGCAGAGAATATGGCGGCAGACACAACTGAAGGGGCTCTTGCTGCCTGGAGCCGTGTTTATATTGACCTCAAACCAGGCACACCTGGAGAGGGCTGGCCGGCACGGTCAGGCTGCCCATCAGCCAATCCTCGCCCCTCTGGGGCTCACAGCAGCAGAAAATGGACCTTGATGAACCGACCAGGTCCAAGGAACAGGTGTGGGCTCCTGAGAGTCGGGATAGACAAGGGGCTGCAGCTCTGGCTTGTTTTCTAATCATTTTATCTGGCCCATGAGTGGGAGACAACTTCAAGAAAACCCTCTCCTAATGAGAGGAACCCAGTAGTCAGGGAGACGAGGGGTGGTGGGTGGAAACAGAGGCCTGGTGCCCTGGCTGCAGTGGAAGTCTCTGGAAGACCAGGTGGAGGGAGGCCACACAGAGTGACGCCCAGTGTCACAGACCTGTTGGAGCTGCTGTTTGTTAGTTCAAGTCGTGCTCTGAGGTGCTCTGTGTCAGCCCTGAGCGACAGGTGAGCTGGGGGTGCTCTGCAATGGGGGCTATGTGCACGGTTCCTGTGTGCTCAGTCTTGCTGGGTACCTGCACAGCTGAGCTCCATATCCTGGGAGGGACCTGACCACGAGAGCCCCATGGGCTGCTGGGTATCTGCACAGGTGAGCTCCATATCCTGGGAGGGGCCTGACCATGAGAGCCCCGTGGCCTGCTGGGTACCTGCCCAGGTGAGCTCCAAAACCTGGGAGGGGCCTGACCACAAGAGCCCCGTGAGCTGCTGGGTACCTGCCCAGGTGAGCTCCAAATCCTGGGAGCGGCCTGACCATGAGAGCCCTGTGGGCTACTGGGTACTTGGTAAAGGATGTCAGGTCAGTGAAGCACCTGAGAATATACATCCAGTAGTTCCTAATTCCTACACACTGATGGTCATTCTACCATCCACCAGGACATGGTATTCTGTATTAGACTTAGATGATGTCTTCTTCTGTATTCCATTAGTCCCAGAGTCACAAGAAATTTTGAAGTAGCGAGGAGTCCAGCCGGTCTTATTGGCCACCGTCACTGCAGTGTCTGTAGGTTTTTCTATGGTGACAGTGTGATATACGGTTCCCCCGCCAAGGTACGGGTTAGGATCAGGGTACGGGTTAGGGTATGATTTAGGGTTAGGGTTATGGTTAGGATTAGCGTTAGGGAATGGATACAGCTTATGGTACCAGTTAGTGTACGACAACGGGTTTGGTTAGAATCCATGTTAGGGTGTGGGTTAGTGTTAGTATACGGGTTAGGATTAGGTTGTGGGTTAGGGGACGGTTTAGGGTTAGGTTTAGCATTAGGGAAAGGGTACGGATTAGGTCACTGTCTAGGGTACGACAACGGTTTAGGGTACCTGTTAGGGTTAGTGTTACTGTTAGTGTACGTGTTACTATTAGGACTTGGGTAAGTATAAGGTTTAGGGTTAGGGTTAGGGTACGTGTTAGTGTTAGTGTATGGGTTATTATTATGGCACAGCTCAGTGTAAGGGTTAGGGTTAGGGTTAGGGAACGGGTACGGTTTTGGTTACAGTTTAGTGTATGACAACATCACCCTTTGGGGGTTTATCCAGGCACATTCACCTCTAGTGTATAAAAGAGGAACACCACTGGCAAGAAGGTCTGTTTCCCTGCTTACCAGAATGGGGAAAGCAGAAATGCTGCCGCCAAATGGCCGTTGCCTGCAACAGCAGCTTTACAACCTGTGCTAATCGGCATTTCATATGCACAAGTACTGGAGGGCTGTAAATGAAACCTGTCCTCAAAATGTCTTCAGGGAGGTAATGGCCAAAATATTTCAAAATGTGGCACATATTTCAAGAAAACCATTTGAAGAGGTAAGCTGTACTCACAGTTTGAAGAAAAAAAAGGACATGCCTGAAAGCTAAATTTCAAGGCATTATGAGACACATGCAAATCCAACCACAAAGAGGTATCAGCTCACAGCAGTCAGAATAAAAATTAGTAGAAAAACTACAAACAATAAATGCTGAAGGGGTTATGGAGAAGTGCATACCCTCAACTTTAAATGGGACGTAACCTGGTAAGAGCCATTAATGGAACAGAATGGAGGTGCCTTTACAAGGTAAACAATTGCCTACCATACGATCCAGCAGGCCCACTACTTGGTCTAAAACCGAAGATGACAGAATTGGAAAGACGCAGGCAGGCAAATGTGCACTGCAGCAGTATTACAATAGTCAAGACATGGAAGCAACCAAAAATTCCATCAACAGATGAGTGGACAAAGAAGAACTGGTACATGCACAGACCGAATATTAGCCAAGGAAAAAAACGACACAATGCCATTTGCAACACCGTAGATGAGTCTAGAAGTAATCACACAACTTGTCGTAAGTCAGAAAGTGAAAGACACATATACTATGTTATCACTTATAGGTGTCACCTAAAAATTGACACCAGTGAAGATATTTCCACAGAGAAAGGCAATCACAGATTTATTAAACAAACTTATGATTCACCAATGGAAAGGTGTGAGGATTGGATACATTAAGATATCGGGGTTAACAGAGCTATACAAACACAGGTGAAGTATATAGTCACCAAAGACCTACAGAATACCAAGAGAAGACTACTCAACATTGTGTCGTAACCTACATGGGAAAAGGATCCAAAGAACAATAGATATATGTGTAAAACAACCACATCTTGCACATCTAGAAGAAGCAAAATATTGTAATCACACTTGCTGTGATAAAAAATGAAAATTAAATTTAAAAACGAAGAATTAGTGGGATATAAAGTTAAGGGGCTTTTTCCTGGCACATTCCATTCTAATTTACAACCTAGAACACGACTTTCATTAAGGCTCTGTTGCCCTAATAACCAGATTTGTTAAAGGAGAACTGTGCTTCTTTGTGGCCGTTTCACACAGCAGCAGCTCTAAACCCAGCGATAATGGTTACTTGATATTCAAAATAATTCCAGGCTTGTAAATGACACCTGCCCTCTAAACAAATCCGTGGTCACTAAATCGAGCAAAAATCTCAAAAGACGTGCATAGTTCAAAACGACAATTTAAAGAGGCATATTTTACGCACATTTTGTATTCTTTCCTTTTCTCTCTTTTTTTTGTTAAAAAAAAGGGCAAGGAAACATGCTCAACATCAGGAATTAATAAAGCCATGCAAATCCAGTCTAGAACACGTTCACCTCACAGCCGTCAGAATGATCACCAGCAAAAAAGTCTACAACTTATAAATGGTGAAGGGGCTTTAGAGAACTGTGTACCCTCTAGCTGCTGGTGGGATGTCACCTGGTAAAAGACAGTACTGAAAAGAGAATGGAGGTGTGTTTAAAGGTAAAAATTGAGCTACCATGTGATCCGGTAGGATCACTGATGGGCCTATCACCTGAGTAGACCAGAATCAAAGAGACACAGGCTGGCAATCCTGCACTGCAGCAACACGTACCATAGCCAAGACTTGGAAGAAACCAAAATGTCCATCAACAGAAAAAATGCACCAAGAAGAAGTGGTCCGTGTACACAATGGAATATTAGCCATGGAAAAGCATGGAACAGTGCCATTGGCACCACCATAGAAGGATCTAGAGATAATCACCCAACTTGAAGTAAGAAAGAAACCAAAACACAGATATCCTATGACATCAATTATAGGTGTTACCTAAAAATTGATACCCATGAAATACTTTCCAAGAGAAGGACACTCATAGATTCAGAAAACCAAATTATGTTTAACCAAATGGAAAGGTGTAAGGAAGGCATGAATTAGGATATGGGGATTAACACACATGTACTAATACACATGAAATATATAATCACCAAATACCTACGGAATACCAAGAGAGGTCTACTCAACATTCTGTGATAACCTACATGGGAAAGGATCCAAAGATGAATAGATCGATACATACATAAAATGAACCAGATTCTGTACACCTAGAACACACACAACATTTTTATCAAATTTACTCTGATACTAAATAAAAATTAAATTTGAAAAACAAACAAGGAGTAAGGAGATACAAGCTGTTGGGGGTTTGCCCTGGCACATTCCACCTTAATTTGCAGCCTACTAACAGGATTTCCAGGAAGACTCTGTTGCTCGAAAACCCAGAGTTGGAAATATAGAAATGCTGCCACCTTGTGGCCGTTTGCGGCAAGAACGGCTTTAAACCCACTGCTAATGGTCAGTTAACATTCACAGACTCAGGGCTGTAAAGGACACCTGCCCTCAAAAAATGTCCTGAGCTAGGGAATGACCAAAAATATTCAAGACATGCAAATGTTTAAAGGAGATAGTATGAAGAGATAAGTTTGCACACTCTTCTTCAAAAGAAAGGAAAATGGATAAAAGCTCAACATCAGAAATCATTAGACTCATGCAAATCTAATCTACAAAAAGGTTTCAACTCACACGCGTCAACTACCATCAGCAAAACGTCTACAAACAACACATGCTGAAAGGGTTTTAGAGAACTGTGTACTCTCTAGCTGCTGGTGAGATGTAAAGTGGTTACAGCCAATAATGAGAACAGAAAGGACCTCATTTAAAAGTAAAAACTGGGGCTTCCCTGGTGGTGCAGTGGTTGAGAGTCCACCTTCCGATGCAGGGGACACGGGTTCGTGCCCCAGTCCGGGAAGATCCCACATGCCGCAGAGTGGCTAGGCCCGTGAGGCATAACCGCTGAGCATGCGCGTCCGGAGCCTGTGCTCCACAACGGGAAAGGCCGCAACAGTGAGAGGCCATTGTACCACACAAAAAAAAGAAATGTAAAACCGAGCCACCATTCCATCCAGCAGGCCCAATGTTGGGCCTCTCACCTGAGAAGACCAGAATCGAGAAGACAGAGGCTGCAACAGCTGCACTGCAGCCACTTTCACAATAGCCAAGATACGGAAGCAACCAAAATGTCCATCAACAGATGAATTGATAAAGAAGAAGTGGTCCATGTACACAATGGAATATTAACCTTGGAAAACAATGAAACACTGCTCTTTGAGACACCATAGATGAGCCTAGAGATCATCACAGAATGTGAGGTAAGTCGGAAAGCAAAATACATATCCTATGATATCACTTATAGGCGTTATCTAACAACTGACCCAAACGAACATATTTCCACAGAGAAAGACACTCACAGACTTAGAAAACAAATTATGCGTATCTAAAAGGAAAGGTGGAGGGAATGGATAAATTAAGACCAGGTTTACCATACGTGTACAAATGCGTATTAAATACATATGTCAAAAAGACCGGCCATATAGAAACGGAGGTCTACGGGACACTCTTCAATAATTTACATGGGAGGAGGATCTGCACATCTATATCTATATATCTATATCTATATCTGTATATCTATATATATACACATATACATATATATAAATATAATGTACAAACGAACCAGATTGTGTCACCTAGGACAAACAATATTCTAATCATTACCCTGATTAAAAAAATTCAAACAACGAACAAGAAGTAATGTGACATAAACTTATGGGTTTTTTTTCCTGGCACATTGCGTTCTAATTTACAACCTGGTAACATGGCTTCCAGAAAGGATCTGCTGCCCTAGTAACCGGATTTGTGGATGGAGAAATGCTGCAGACTAGAGGCCGTTTCCCACAACAGCAGCTTTAATACCAGTGCTAAGGGTCACTAAATATTCACACTCATTGCAGTCCTGTAAATGACACCTACCCTCAAAAAACATCCTGGCATCGAAAATCGACCAAAAAAATCAAGAGGGCAACCTTCCAAGAAGACAATTTCAAGAGGTTTATTGTACTCACAGTTTTTTTCTGTTTTTGTTTAACAGAAAGAAAACAAAGCATGGAAAAATGCTGAACATTAGGAATTATTAAAGACATGCAAATCCAAATTACAAAAACCTATCAGCTCACACCAGTCAAAATAGTCATCAGCAAAAGTTCTGCAAACAATAAATGCTGAAGGGGTTGTGGAGAAATGCGTACCCTCAGTTCTAAGTGGGACGTGGTAAGAGCCACTAATGAAAACACAATGTAGCTGCCTCGAAAGGTAAACATTGACCTACCATTCAATCAAGCATACCCGTGCTGGGCCTATCGCCTGAGAGGATGAGAATCAAAAAGACACAGGCTGGCAATCCTGCACTCCAGCCATATTTAACACTGCCAGCACTTTGAAGCAATGAAAATGTCCATCAACAGAGGAATGCACAAAGAAGAAGTGGTCCATGTACAGAATGGAATATTACGGCAATAAAAAAGGTAAATTCAATTTAAAAAACAAACATAAGTAAGGAGACGTCAGCTTTTGTGGGTTTATGCAGGGACACTCCACTTTAAATTATAATCAAGGAACACCACTGGCAGGAAGGTCTGTTCCCCTAGTTACCAGAGTGGGGAAAGCAGAAATGCTGCCACCCTCTGGCCGTTACCTGCAACAGCAGCTTTAAAACCTGTACTAATAGTCACTTCATATGCACAAGTACTGGAGGTCTGTAAATGAAACCTGCCCTCAAAATGTCTTGAGGGGTATAATGGCCAAAATAATTCAAAATGTGGCACATACTTCAAGAAAACAATTTGAAGACGTAAGCTGTACTCACAGTTTGAAGACAAAAAGGACATGCCTGAAAGTTCAATTTCAGGGGATTATGAGACGCGTGCAAGTCCAACTACAAAGAGGTATCAGCTCACACCAGTCAGAATAACCATCAGCAAAAGAACTACAAACAATAAATGCTGAAGTGGTTGTGGAGAAGTGCGTACCCTCAACTTTAAGAGGGACTTAACCTGGTAAGAGCCACTAATGAGAACAGAATGGAGGTGCCGTTACAAGGTAAACTTTGAGCTACAATATGATCCAGGAGGTCCAGTCCTGGGTCTATAACATAAGAAGACAGAATTAGAAAGACACTGGAGGGCAAATCTGCATTGCAGCAGTATTACAATAGCCAAGACATGGAAGCAAACACAAAGTCCATCAACAGATGAGTGGGTAAAGAAGAACTGGTACACATACAGATGGAATATTAGCCAAGGAAAAGAAATAGCACAATGCCATTTGCAGCACCATAGATGAGTCTAGAGGTCATCAAGCAACTTGTAGTAAGTCAGAAAGCAAAAGACACATATCCTATGATATCACTTAGAGGTGTTACCTAAAAATTGATAACAGTGAAGATATTTCCACAGAGAAAGGCAATCACAGATTCATTAAACAAACTTACGGTTCACCAAAGGAAAGGTGTGAGACTGTATATATTAGGATATTGGGTTTAACAGAGATATACAAACATAGGTGAAATATATAATCACCAAACACCTATGGAACACCAAGAGAAGACTACTCAACATTATGTCATAACCTACATGGGAAAAGGATCCGAAGAAGAATAGATATATGTATATGTGTAAAAGGACCACATCTCACACACCTAGCACAAGCAAAACATTGTTATCAAAGTTGCTGTGATAAAAAATTAAAAAAATGAATAAGAAGTAGTGAGACATAAACTTAATGGGCTTTTTCCTGGCACACTGCATTCTAATTTACAACCTACAACACGACTTCCATTGAGGCTCTGTTGCCCTAGTAACCAGATTTTGTAAAGGAGAACTGCTACCGCCTTGTGAACATTTCTCAAAACAGCAGCTTTAAACACAGCTCTAGAGCGGAGGGGAAGATGGTGGAAGAGTAAGACGCGGCGATCAACTTCCTCCCCACAGATACACCAGAAATACATCTACACGTGGAACAACTCCTACAGAACACCTACTGAATGCTGGCAGAAGACCTCAGACCTCCCAAAAGGCAAGAAACTCCCCATGTACCTGGGTAGGGCAAAAGAAAAAAAGAAAAAACAGAGACAAAAGAATAGGGACGGGACCTGCACCAGTGGGAGGGAGCTGTGAAGGAGGAAAGGCTTCCGCAAACTAGCAAACCCCTTCGCAGGCGGAAACTACAGGTGGTGGAAGGGGGAGTGTCACAGCTGTGGAGGAAAGCACAGCAACGGGGTGAGGAGGGAAAAGCGGGGAGATTCCCGCACAGAGAATCGCTGCCGACCGGCGCTCGCCAGCCCGAGAGGCTTGTCTGCTCACCTGCAGGGGCGGGCGGGGCTGCGAGCTGAGGTGCGGGCTTTGGTCAGAGCGCAGGGAGAGAAATGGTGTTGGTTGTGTGAACACAGCCTGTTGGGTTTAGTGCACCATGGCTAGCTGGGAGGGAGTCCGGGAAAATGTCTGGAGCTGCCGAAGAAGCAAGAGACTTTTTCTTCCCTCTTTGTTTCCTGGTGCATGAGGAGACGGGATTAAGAGCGCTGCTTAAAGGAACTCCAGAGACCAGCGCGAGCCGTGGCTAAAAACACGGACCCCAGAGATGGGCACGAGTCGTGGCTAAAAGCATGGACCCCTGAGATGGGCGTGAGCCGTGGCTAAAAGCGCAGATCCCAGAGGCAGGTGTGAGCCACGGCTGAAAGCACGGATCCCAGAGATGGGAGGAAGACGCTAAGGCTGCTGCTGCCGCCAGCAAGGGGCCTCTGTGCAAGCACAAGTCACTATCCACACCTCCCTTCCGGGGAGCCTGTGCAGCCCACGACTGCCAGGTTCCCGGGATCCAGAGACAAGTTCCCTGGGAGAACGCACGGCGGGCCTCAGGCTGGTGCAACGTCACGCCGGCCTCTGCTGCTGCAGGCTCGCCTCGCATTCCACGTCCCTCCCTCCCCTCAGCCTGAGTGAGCCCCTGAATCAGCAGCTCCTTTAACCCCATCCTGTCTGAGCAAAAAACAGAAGCCCTCCAGCGACCTACACGCAGAGGCGGAGCCAATTCCAAAGCTGAGCCACTGGGAGCTGTGAGAACAAAGAAGAGAAAGGGAAATCTCTCCCAGCAGCCTCAGAAGCAGCGGATTAAAGCTGCTTGATGTACCCTGCATCTGTGGAAGACATGAATAGACAACGAATCATCCCAAATTGACGAGGTAGACTTTGAGAGCAAGATTTATGATTTTTTCCCCTTTTACTCTTTTTGTGAGTGTGTATGTGTATGCTTCGGTATGAGATTTTGCTGTACTGCTTTGCTTCCACCATTTGTCCTACGGTTCTATCCATTCGTTTTGTTTCTTTTTAATGTATTTTCTTAATTATTATATTTTAATTTAATAACTTTATTATATTTTACTTTATTTTATTTTACTTTATCTTCTTTCTTTCTTTGTTTCCTTCCTTCCTTCCCTCCTTCCTTCCTTCCTTCCTTTCTCCCACTGCCCTCCCTCTCTCCCTCCCCCCTCCTTTCTTTCTTTCCTTCTTTCTTTCTTTCATCCATCCTTCCTTCCTTCCTTCCTTCCTTTCTTTCTTTCTTTCTTCCTACTTCTACTGACTCTTTCTCTCTAATTTTTCTCCCTTTTATTCTGAGCTGTGTGGATGAAAGGCTTTTGGTGCTGCAGCCAGGAGTCAGTGCTGTGCCTCTGAGGTGGGAGAGCCAACTTCAGGACACTGGTCAACAAGAAACCTCCCAGCTCCACATAATATCAAATGGCAAAAATCTCCCAGAGATCTCCATCTCAATGCCAGCACCCAGCTGCACTCAACGAACAGCATGTTACAGTGCTGGACACCCTATGCCAAACAACTAGCAAACAGGGACACAACCCCACCCATTAGCAGAGAGGCTGCCTAAAATCATAATAAGTCCACAGACACCCCAAAATACCACCAGACATGGACCTGCCCACCAGAGAGACAAGATCCAGCTTCATCCACCAGAATACAGGCACTAGTCCCCTCCACCAAGAAGCCTACACAACCCACTGAACCAACCTTAGCCACTGGGGACAGACACCAAAAACAACAGGAACTACGAACCCACAGCCTGCAAAAAGGAGACCCCAAACACAGTAAGGTAAGCAAAATGAGAAGACAGAAAAACACACCGCAGATGAAGGAGCAAGAAAAAAACGCACCAGACCTAACAAATGAAGAGGAAATAGGCAGTCTACCTGAAAAAGAATTCAGAATAATGATAGTAAACGTGATCCAAAATCTTGGAAATAGAATAGACAAAATGCAAGAAACATTTAACAAGGACATAGAAGAACTTAAGATGAAACAAACAGCGATGAACAGCACAATAAATGAAATGAAAAATACTCTAGTTGGGGTCAAAAGCAGAATAACTGAGGCAGAAGGACGAATAAGTGACCTGGAAGATAAAATAGTGGAAAAAACTACTGCAGAGCAGAATAAAGAAAAAATAATGAAAAGAACTGAGGACAGTCTCAGAGACCTCTGGGACAACATTAAACGCACCAACCTTCGAATTATAGGGGTTCCAGAAGAAGAAGAGAAAAAGAAAGGGACTGAGAAAATATTTGAAGAGATTGTAGTTGAAAACTTCCCTAATATGGGAAAGGAAATAGTTAATCAAGTCCAGGAAGCACAGAGAGTCCCATACAGGATATATCCAAGGAGAAATACGCCAAGACACACATTAATCAAACTGTCAAAAGTTAAATACAAAGAAAGCATATTAAAAGCAGCAAGGGAAAAACAACAAATAAGACACAAGGGAATCCCCATTAGGTTAACAGCTGATCTCTCAGCAGAAACTCTGCAAGCCAGAAGGAAGTGGCAGGACATACTGAAAGTGATGAAAGAGAAAAACCTGCAACCAAGATTACTCTACCCAGCAAGGATCTCATTCAGATTTGACAGAGAAATTAAAACCTTTACAGACAAGCAAACGCTGAAAGAGTTCAGCACCACCAAACCAGCATTACGACAAATGCTAAAGGAACTTCTCTAGGCAAGAAACACAAGAGAAGGAAAAGACCTACAATAACGAACCCAAAACAATTTAGAAAATAGGAATACGAACATACATATCGATAATTACCTTAAATGTAAATGGACTAAATGCTCCCACCAAAAGACACAGATTGGCTGAATGGATACAAAAACAAGACCCTTATATATGCTGTCTACAAGGGACCCACTTCAGACCTAGAGACACATACAGACTGAAAGTAAGGGGATGGAAAATGATAATCCATGCAAATGGAAACCAAAAGAAAGCTGGAGTAGCAATTTTCATATCAGACAAAATAGACTTTAAAATAAAGACTACTAGAAGAGACAAAGAAGGACACTACATAATGATCAAGGGATCGATCCAAGAAGAAGATATAACAATTGTAAATATTTATGCACCCAACATAGGAGCACCTCAATACATAAGGCAAATACTAACAGCCATAAAAGGGGAAATCGACAGTAACACATTCATAGTAGGGGACTTTAACACCCCACTTTCACCAATGGACAGATCATCCAAAATGAAAATAAATAAGGAAACACAAGCTTTAAATGATACATTAAACAAGATGGACTTAATTGATATTTATAGGACACTCCATCCAAAAACAACAGAATACACATTTTTCTCAAGTGCTCATGGAACATTCCCCAGGATAGATCATATCTTGGGTCACAAATCAAGCCTTGGTAAATTTAAGAAAATTGAAATTACATCAAGTATCTTTTCCGACCACAACGCCATAAAACTAGATATCAATTACAGGAAAAGATCTGTAAAAAATACAAACACATGGAGGCTAAACAATACACTATTTAATAGTGAAGTGATCACTGAAGAAATCAAAGAGGAAAAAACAAAATACCTAGAAACAAATGACAATGGAGACACGACGACCCAAAACCTATGGGTTGCAGCAAAAGCAGTTCTAAGAGGGAAGTTTATAGCAATACAAGCCCACCTTAAGAAACAGTAAACATCTCGAATAAAAAACTTAATCTTGCACCTGAAGCAATTAGAGAAAGAACAAAAAACCCCCAAAGTTAGCAGAAGGAAAGAATCATAAAAATCAGATCAGAAATAAATGAAAAAGAAATGAAGGAAACAATAGCAAAGATCAGTAAAACTAAAAGCTGGTTCTTTGAGAAGATAAACAAAATAGATAAACCATTAGCCAGACTCATCACGAAAAAAGGGAGAAGACTCAAATCAATAGAATTATAAATGAAAAAGGAGAAGTAACAACTGACACTGCAGAAATACAAAAGATCATGAGAGATTACTACAAGCAACGCTATGCCAATAAAATGGACAAGCTGGAAGAAATGGACAAATTCTTAGAAATGCACAACCTGCCAAGACTGAATCAGGAAGAAATAGAAAATATGAACAGACCAATCACAAGCACTGAAATTGAAACTGTGATTAAAAATCTTCCAACAAACAAAAGCCCAGGACCAGATGGCTTCACAGGCGAATTCTATCAAACATTTAGAGAAGAGCTATCACCTATCCTTCTCAAACTCTTCCAAAATATAGCGGAGGGAGGAACACTCCCAAATTCATTCTACGAGGCCACCATCACCTTGATACCAAAACCACACAAGGATGTCACAAAGAAAGAAAACTACAGGCCAATATCACTGATGAACATAGATGCAAAAATCCTCAACAAAATACTAGCAAACAGAAGCCAACAGCACATTAAAAGGATCATACACCATGATCAAGTGGGGTTTATTCCAGGAATGCAAGGATTCTTCAATATACGCAAATCAATGTGATAAACCGTATTAACAAATTGAAGGAGAAAAATCGTATGATCATCTCAATAGATACAGAGAAAGCTTTTGACAAAATTCAACACCCATTTATAACAGCCCTGCAGAAAGTAGGCATAGAAGGAACTTTCCTCAACATAATAAAGGCCATATATGACAAACCCACAGCCAACATCATCCTCAATGATGAAAAACTGAAAGCATTTACACGAAGATCAGGGAAAAGACAAGGTTGCCCACTCTCACCACTCTTATTCAATATAGTATTGGAAGTTATAGCCACAGCAATCAGAGAAGAAAAGGAAAGAAAAGGAATCCAAACCGGAAAAGAAGAAGTAAAGCTGTCACTGTTTGCAGATGGCATGATACTATACATACAGAATCCTAAAGATGCTACCAGAAAACTACTAGAGCTAATCAATGAATTTGGTAAAGTTGCAGGATACAAAATTAATGCATAGAAATCTCTTGCATTCCTATACACTAAGGATGAAAAATCTGAAAGTGAAATCAAGAAAACACTCCCATTTACCACTGCAACAAAAAGAATGAAATATCTAGGAATAAACCTACCTAAGGAGACAAAAGAACTGTATGCAGAAAATTATAAGACACTGATGAAAGAAATTAAAGATGATATAAATAGATGGAGAGATATACCATGTTCTTGGATTGGAAGAATCAACATTGTGAAAATGACTCTACTACCCAAAGCAATCTACAGATTCAATGCAATCCCTATCAAACTACCACTGGCATTTTTCACAGAACTAGAACAAAATGTTTCACAATTTGTATGGAAACACAAAATACCCCGAATAGCCAAAGCAATCTTGAGAACGAAAAACGAAGCTGGAGGAATCAGCCTCCCTGACTTCAGACTATATGACAAAGCTACAGTAATCAAGACAGTATGGTACTGGCACAAAAAGAGAAAGCTAGATCAATGGAACAGGATAGAAAGCCCAAAGATAAACCCACACACATATGGTCACCTTATCTTTGATCAAGGAGGCAGGAATGTACAGTGGAGAAAGGACAGCCTCTTCAATAAGTGGTGCTGGGGAAACGGGAGGGTTACATGTAAAAGTATGAGATTAGATCACTCCCTAACACCATACACAAAAATAAGCTCAAAATGGATTAAAGACCTAAATGTAAGGCCAGAATCTATCAAACTCTTAGAGGAAGTCATAGGCAGAACACTCTATGACATAAATCACAGCAAGATTCTTTTTGACCCACCGCCTAGAGAAATGGAATTAAAAACAAAAATAAACAAATGGGACCTAATGAAACATCAGAGCTTTTGCACAGCAAAGGAAACCATAAACAAGACCAAAAGGCAACCCTCAGAATGGGAGAAAATATTTGCAAATGAAGCAACTGACAAAGGATTAATTCCCCAAAATTAAAAGCAGCTCATTCAGCTCAAGAACAATAAAAAAACAACCCAATCCAAAAATGGGCAGAATACCTAAATAGACATTTCTCCAAAGAAGATATACAGACTGCCAACAAACACATGAAAGAATGCTCAACATCATTAATCATTAGGGAAATACAAATCAAAACTACAATGAGATATCATCTCACACCAGTCAGAATGGCCATCATCAAAAAATCTAGAAACAATAAATGCTGGAGAGAGTGTGGAGAAAAGGGAACACTCCTTCACTGCTGGTGGGAATGTGAATTGGGACAGCCACTATGGAGAACAGTATGGAGGTTCCTTAAAAAACAACAAATAGACCTACCATATGACCCAGCGATCCCACTACTGGGCATATACCCTGAGAAAACCATAATTCAAAAAGAGTCATGTACCAAAATGTTCATTGCAGCTCTATTTAAAATAGCCCGGTGATGGAAACAACCTAAGTGCGCATCATCAGATGAATGGATAAAGAAGATGTGACACATATATACAATGGAATATTACTCAGCCATAAACAGAAACGAAATTGAGCTATTTGTAATGAGGTGGATAGACCTAAATCTGTCATACAGAGTGAAGTAAGTCAGAAAGAGAAAGACAAATACCGTATGCTAACAAATATATATGGAATTTAAGGAAAAAAATGCCATGAAGAAACGAGGGGTAAGACAGGAATAAATACACAGACCTACTGGAGAACAGACTTGAAGATACGGGGAGGGGGGAGGGGGAGCTGTGACAAAGCGAGAGAGAGGCATGGACATATATACACTATCAAACGTAAGATAGCTAGCTAGTGGGAAGCAGCTGCATAGAACAGGTATATCAGCTCCAGGCTTTGTGACCGCCTGGAGGGGTGGGATAGGGAGGGTGAGAGGGAGGGAGATGCAAGAGGGAAGAGATATGGGAACATATGTATATGTATAACTGATTCACTTTGTTATAAACAGAAACTAACACACCATTCTAAAGCAATTATACCCCAAAAACGGTGTTAAAAAAAAAAACACAGCGCTAATGCTCACTTGATATTCTAAATAATTGCAGGCCTGTAAATGACACCTGGCCTCTAAACAAATCCTTGGGTCGTAAATCCAGCAAAAAACTCAAAAGATGTGCACATTTTAAAATGACAAAAGACATGCACATTTTAAAACGACAATTTCAAGAGGCATATTTTTCGCTCCTTTTGTCTTCTCTTTTTTTTCTTTCTGTCTTTTTTTTTGTTAAAAAAAGAGCAAGGAAAACGGCTCAACATCAGTAACTAATAAAGCCATACAAATCCAGTCTACAAAAATATTCACCTCAGAGCTGTCAGAATGATCGTCATCAAAAAAGTCTACAGAGAATAAATGTTGAAGGGGTTTTAGAGAACTGTGTACCCTCTAGCTGCTGGTGGGATGTCACCTGGTAACAGCCAGTAGTGAGAACACAATGGAGGTGCGTTTAAAGGTAAAAATTGAGCTACTATGTGATCAGGTAGGCCCACTGATGGGCCTATCACCTGAGTAGACCTGAATCAAAAAGACACAGGCTGGCAATCCTTCACTGCAGCAACATGTACCATAGCCAAGAGCTGGAAGAAACCAAAATGTCCATCAACAGAAAAATGCACCAAGAAGAAGTGGTCCATGTACACAATGGAATATTAGCCATGGAAAAGCATGGAACAATGCTGTTGGCACCACCATAGAAGGATCTAGAGATAATCACCCTACCTGAAGTAAGAAAGAAAACGAAAGACAGATATCCTATTACATCACTTATAGGTGTTACCTAAAAATTGATACCCATGAAATAATTTCCAAGAGAAGGACACTCATAGATTCAGAAAACCAAATTATGTTTAACCAAATGGAAAGGTGTAAGGAATGTATGAATTAGGATATGGGGGTTAACAGACATGTAGTAATACATATGAAATATATAATCACAAAATACCTATGGAATGCTAAAAGAGGTGTACTCAACACTCTGTAATAACCTACACGGGAAAGGATCCAAAGATGAATAGATCAATACATTGATATAATGAACCAGATTCCATACACCTAGAAAAAACACAGTATTTTTATCCAATTTGCTGTGATAATAAATAAAAATTAAATGTAAAAAACAAACAAGAAGGAAGGAGATATAAGCTCCTGGGAGTTTGCCGTGGCACATTCTGCTCTAATTTGCAGCTTACAAACACGATTTCCAGGAAACCTCTGTTGCCCAAAAACCCAGAGTTGGAAATGTAGAAATGCTGCCGCCTTGTGGCCGTTTCCCACAAGAGCGGCTTTAAAACCACAGCTAACGGTCACTTAACATTCACAAGGACTCAGGACAGTAAAGGACAACTGCCCTCAAAAATTCACAACTGGCAAAATTTTCAAGGAGATAGTAGGAAGAGGTAAATTTTACTCATTATTTTTCTAAAAACAAGGAAAATGGATAAAAGCTCAACAACATAAATTTTTAAACTCATGCAAATCTAGCCTACAAAAAGATTTCAACTCACACACGGCAACTACCATCAGCCAAAGGTCTACAAACAATAAATGCTGAAGGGGTTTTAGAGAACTGTGTACCCTCTAGCTGCTGGTGAGATGTAAAGTGGTAAGAGCCAATAGTGAGAACAGAAAGGAGCTGTGTTTAAAAGTAAAAATTGAGCCAGCATTCCATTCAGCAGGCCCACCGCTGAACCTCTCACCTGAAAATACCAGAGCCGAGAAGGCACAGACTGCAACAGCTTCACTGCAGGATTTTTCACAATAGCCAAGACACGGAAGCAACCAAAATGTCCATCAATGGATGAATGGATAAAGAAGTGGTCCATGTACATAATGGAATATTAGCCATGGAAAACAGTGAAACACTGCTCGTTGAGGCACCATTTATGAGCCTAGATATAATCTCAGAACATGCCGTAAGTCAGAAAGAAAAAGACATATAGTATGATATCACTTATAGGCGTTATCTAACAACTGACAAAAATGATAGCATTTTCACAGAGAAAGAAACTCACAGACTTAGAAAACAAACTATTCTTATGTAAATGGAAAGGTGGGTGGTATGGAAAATTAAGATTAGGGTTACCATATGTGTACATATACCTACTAAATACATTTATCAAAGAGACCGACCATATAGCAAGGGAGGTCAATGGAGCACTCTGCAATAATTTACATGGGAAGAGTATCTGTACATGAATATATTACATATGTGTGTGTGTGTGTGTGTGTGTGTGTATATGTAATGTACAAATGAACCAGATTGTATACACCTAGGACAAACAATATTCTAAATATTACCTCGATTTAAAAAGACTAAAAATTCGAACAAGAAATAATGGAATATTAACTTATGGGATTTTTTCTTAGCACATTCCATTCTAATTTACAACCTGGGAACACGACTTCCAGAAATGTTGTGCTGCCCTAGAAACCAGTTTTGGGAACGGAGAAATGCTGCCGCCTTGTGGCCGTTTCCCCCAACAGCCCCTTTAAAGCCAGTAGTAGTGGTCACTAAATATTCACACTCATTACAAGCCTGTAAATGTCACCTGTTCTCAAAAAAATCCTGGGGTCAAAAATCGACGAAAAATTCAAAACAGGGCAGCCTTCCCAGAAGACCACTTCAAGTGGTTTATTGTACTCACAGTGTTTTTCTGTTTTCGTTTAACAGAAAGAAAACAAAGCATGGAAAAATGCTGAACATTAGGAATTATTAAAGACATGCAAATCCAAGTTACAAAAACCTATCAGCTCACACCAGTCATAATGGCCATCAGCAAAAATTCTGCAAACAATAAATGCTGAAGGGGTTGTGGAGAAATGCGCACCCTCGTTTCTAAGTGGGACATGGTAAGAACCAGTAATGAAAACACAAAGGAGGTGCCTTGATAAGGTAAATATTGAGCTACCATTCAATCAAGCATACCCACTGCTGGGCCTATCACCTGAGAGGATGAGAATCCAAAAGACACAGGGTGGCAATCCTGCACTCCAGCAATATTTACCACAGCCAACACTTGGAAGCAACAAAAATGTCTGTCAACAGAGGAAGGCACAAAGAAGAAGTGGTCCATGTACACAATGGAATATTACTCCAATAAAAAAAATATATAATTTCAATTTAGAAACCAAACGTAAGTTGGGAGACATCAGCTTTTGGGGGTCTGTCCGGGCACATTCCTCTCTAATATATAACCGACGAACACCACTGGCAGGAGGGACTCTTTCCGTAATTCCCAGAATTGGGAAAGGAGAAATGCTGCCGCCCAATGGCTGATACCTTCAACAGCAGCTTTAAAATCTGTGCTAATGGTCACTTCATATGCACAAGTACTGGAGGGCTGTAAATGAAACCAGCCCTGAAAATGTCTTCAGGGAGGTAATGGCCAAAATATTTCAAAATGTGACACATACTTCAAGAAAACCATTTGAAGAATTAAGCGCTACTCACAGCTTGAAAAAAAAAGAGGACATGCCTGAAAGTTCAATTTCAAGGGATTATGAGATGCATGCAAATCCAACCTCAAAGAGGTGTCAGCTCACACCTGTCAGAATAAACATCAGCAGAAAAACTACAAACAATAAATGCTGAAAGGGTTGTGGACAAGGGCATACCCTCAAATTTAAGTGCAACATAACCTGGTAAGAGCCACTAATGAGTACAGAATGGAGTCGCCTTTACAAGGTAAACATTTTGCTACCATATGATCTAACAGGCCCTCTCCTGGGCCTATAACCGAAGAAGACATAGTTGAAAGACACAGGCAGGCAAATGTGCATTTCAGCAGTGTTACAATAACCAAGACATGGAAGCAACCAAAAAGTCCATCAACAGGCGAGTGGACAAAGAAAAACTGGTCCACGTACAGATGGAATATTAGCCAAGGAAAACAATGACACAATGCCATTTGCATCACCGTAGATGAGTCTAGAAGTAATCACGCAACTTGTAGTAAGTCAGAAAGCGAAAGACACGTATCCTGTGATATCACTTATAGGTGTTACCTAAAAATTGATACCAGTGAAGATATTTCCACAGAGAAAGGCAAACACAGATTCATTAAACAAACTTATGGTTCACCAATGGAAAGGTGTGAGGATTGGATACATTAGGATGTCAGAGTTAACAGAGATATACAAACACAGGTGAAGTATATAATCACCAAAGACCTACGGAATACCAAGAGAAGACTACTCAACATTGTGTCATAACCTAAAATGGGAAAAGGATCCAAAGAAGAAAAGAGATAGGTATATGTGGAAAACAACCACATCTTGCACACCTAAAACAAGCAAAACTTTGTAATCACACTTGCTGTGATAAGCAATGAAAATTAAATTTAAAAAAAGAACAATATTTAGTGAGATATAAACATAAGGGGCTTTTTCCTGGCCCATTCCATTCTAATTTGCAACCTAGAACAGGACTTCCATTGAGGCTCTGTTTCCCTAGTAACCAGATTTGGTTAATGAGAACTGCTGCCGCCTTGTGGCCGTTTCACACAACAGCAGCTCTAACTGCAGCTGTAATGGTTACTTGATAGTCAAAATAATTGCAGGCCTGTAAATGACACCTGTCCTCAAAACAATCCTTCGGTCGTAAATCGAGCAAAAATCTCAAAAGACATCCATATTTCAAAACGACAATTTCAAGAGGCATATTTTATGCACATTTTATATTCTGCCTCTTTTTCTCTTATAGAAAAAGGCATGGAAAAACGCTCAACGTCAGGAATTAATAAAGCCATGCAAATCCGGTCTAGAAACACGTTCACCTCACAGCCGTCAGAAGGATCATCGGCAAAAAAGTCTACATAGTATAAATGCTGAAGGGGTTTTAGAGAACTGTGTACCTTCTAGCTGCTGATGGGATGTAACCTGGTAAGAGCCAGTACAGAGAACCAAACGGAGGTGTGTTTAAAGGTAAAACTTGAGCTACTATGTGATCTGGTTGGCCCACTGATGGGCCTATCAGCTGAGTAGCCCTGAATCAAAAAGTCACAGGCTGGCAATCCTTCACTGCAGCAACATGTACCATAGCCAAGAGCTGGAAGAAACCAAAATGTCCATCAACAGAAAAATGCACCAAGAAGAAGTGGTCCATGTACACAATGGAATATTAGCCATGGGAAAGCATGGAACAGTGCCGTTGGCACCAGCATAGAAGGATCTAGAGATTATCACCCTACCTGAAGTAAGAAAGAAAACGAAAGACAGATATCCTATTACATCACTTATAGGTGTTACCGGAAGGTTGATACCCATGAAATAATTTCCAAGAGAAGGACACTCATAGATTCAGAAAACCAAATTATGTTTAACCAAATGGAAAGGTGTAAGGAATGTATGAATTAGGATATGGGGGTTAACAGACATGTAGTAATACATATGAAATATATAATCACAAAATACCTATGGAATACCAAGAGAGGTCTACTCAACACTCTGTAATAACCTACATGGGAAAGGATCCAAAGATGAATAGATCTATACATAGATATAATGAAGCAGATTCTGTTCAGCTAGAACACACACAACAATTTTCTCAAATTTGCTCTTATAATTAATAAAAATTAAATTTAAAAAAAGCAAACAAGAATTATGGAGATATAAGCTCTTGGGTGTTTGTCCTGACACATTCCACTCTAAATTGCAGCCTACAAACACTATTTCCAGGAAAGATCTGTTGCCCAAAATCCCAGAATTGGAAACATAGGAATGCTGTCGCCTTGTGCCATTTCCCGCAAGAGCGGCTTTAAAACCACAGGTAACCGTCACTTAACATTCACAAGGACTCACTCTGGGCTGTAAAGCACACCTGCCATCAAAACTTGTGCTGAGGTATGGAATGACCAAAAAAATTCAAACCTGGCAAATTTTTCAAGGAGATAGAATGAAGAGGTAAGTTTTACCCACTATTTTTCGATAAAAAAAGAAAATGGATAAAAGCTCAACATCAGGAATTATTAGAC